>NC_084982.1:1427716-1492716 GCF_963691925.1 Scomber scombrus | reverse complement strand
TATAAACCCTGTCATTACTGTACTGCAGGGAGAAGTCTCGCCCTTTCCTGCACGGTTAGAGGATGCAGCTGCAACACACACACACACACACACACACACACACACACACACACACACACACACACACACACACACACACACACACACACACACACACACACATATATTTTTATATATATAAAAAATACACACACACATAGCACAGTGTATTCATACCCCAGACAGCCACATGACCTGACTCTGCAATATTTAGATTAGCAGCATCAGTGTAATAAGAAGAGTAATGTGTGTGTACAGTGTGTGTCTGCTCCTTTAACAGTCTTTTCTTCTTCTGCCATGTTGGCTAATAAGAGTTAGCATTTTCTGTCACTTACACTACAGATGTTTGTAGTTTATATGCCCTCTGTGTTCATTAATGCCACAGGGAAATCTTAGGTGACAAACTGAAGGTGTGGAGAAGTCAGGGAGGGTCTAATAAAAACACAACGCTGAGTTGCATTATGGGAAGTGTAGGATCCAGCATTCATGGAGCTTCACCATGTTATGGTACAACTGGCTTTTGAATAAACTGTGTGAATTTATAGCCACTGAGCTAACAAGCATGCTAATGCTTAGTTAGCAATGCTTCAGACCTTTTTCCCCACTTCAGCAACTTTTAATTGAATGAAAAAGTGCATAATTGTGAATAAAACACCAGCAAGAGTAAACAGAACAATATAGAGAAAACTGTGACTAGCATTTTAGCTTGGCCTGGCTGTGTCATGGATGTATTATAAGAGCTGGAGAGGGCGCTGCCGCTTAGCCTTACAGCCAATTTCTCCCAGTGGTCACTTGCAGTATTGCAGCAGAAACTGTGTAAAAGAGATGTCGGTAAAACTGTTAACACAAAAACACCTGTGACGTCATCACAATGTAAAGTCTTTGGACTGACCGGGAACTAGCGAGCGAGCCTAGCAGAACACAGAACAAAATGCAGAAACTACAAACTTATTTTGGCGTATGTGCAAACCAGGCAATTGTTGGTGGACCGAATAGGCGCCATTTTTGGTCCACTATCCACTTCCTATTATACATCCATGAGCTGGCTAGCAGTTAAGAGCTTAGGTCACCAGCCAGTTAGCGTTTAGCTCACCAGGGAGTTAGCGGTTAGTTCACCAGGGAACTAGCAGTTAGCTCACCGGGGAGTTAGCGGTTAGCTCACCAGGGAGTTAGCAGTTAGCTCACCAGGGAGTTAGCAGTTAGCTCACCAGGGAGTTAGCAGTTAGCTCACCAGGGAGTTAGTTTATGGCTCACCAGGGAGTTAGTGTATAGCTCACCAGGGAGTTAGCGGTTAGCTCACTAGCCACAACAGTGGACCAGCCAGCCTTGTTAGTAGTAAATACAGTACATCACCAAGCTAATGAATATCACTTTTAATTTTGTGCGACCTCTACTTCAGACCCTGATTTGGTAATGATAGATAATTTACTGGGTTAACTAAAAAAAAAAAGTTAATCTATAAACATTTTCATGTTAAGCTCCTCTTACTAGTTTACTATCTTTACAGCTTTGCATCCTTTGTCGTTAACATACTAATTGATTAGCTGTTATACATTTCCACAAAATGGTCATCATCATTTATAGTTAATCAGTGTTGTGGTATGAAATGACAACATATGAAACATATGTCTCCTGAATTCCATCCCTTTTCCCTACCTCTTCCCTTCCTTCCTACCATCCCTCCCTCCCTACTCCCTCCTGTCTCTCTCCCTTCCTTCCTCCCCCCCTCGATCCTTCCTCTCTCTCCCTCCCTCCTTCCATCCTGCTGTGGTGTTGTCAGATGACAGAGGTCTGTGTTAATCAGTAGGCAGCAAACATTCTTGTGTTTCAGCTGCTCAGCCTCCACATTCCTCCACTGTGTTTGAGTGTTTGTACAGTACACGTCTTTGTACAACAAACTGAGGTCACACAGTCCTCCACACAGTTCACACTTCTCAAATGCTGACCTCTAGCACTTCAACAAGTCAATTATAACCACAGTTAACGTGTTAGCGTCCATCACTCCTGCTGTCATGGAAACAATTAAAACAGTTAGTAAGACTGATCTAGATGATCAGATCTGGATTTCATGCTCAAACTTCACTTGTATTGTTTGAAGTCACATGTTGAACACGTGTCAGGGAAAGTTGGCTCGTAAATAAAACAGATACTTTAATAAGATAGTATCACAACCTCCACACAACACACCAGTACAAATATAGTACTTCCTGTTTCCCTGCCTCACGTCTCATTAACTCAACCAAAACTCCTGGATTAATTAGGGAACTGGAGGTTCTCTGTCCTTACAATCAAATCTCTGTACTTTAAGAGAACTGAGTGACGTGAATAGGAGTCATAGAGTATAAAAACGATCAAGTTTTAAAAGCTAATATCAAGTGTTTGGTCAGATTTATCGTCTTATTATTAATTTTTTGATCAGATGTTTTTGTGTCTAAATCTGGAAATTTACATTACCAGCCAAAAGTTCCCTTTAGAAAGCATGTCCAAACTTTTTTGACTAGTAATGTAGGATTTTTGTTTAAATGTTTGTAGCAGATTCATGGATGGTAGCTTAACAGTGTAAACAGTGTAATTAAACTGAATTAGTGAGTAAAAACACTTTATAACACTCTGTGTTATAAAGTGAATTATACAGCAGTGAGTACAGCAGGTTCTGTTATTGTACTGATGGAGTCAGTAAAGCTGAATTTTACATTATTAGCTTGAATTTATCAAGTCAACATGGAAACTGCAGAGTCATATCGTGTTTGCATTTATATTAAATAGCAGAAGCAGAGTCGAGGTTTCACCTAGCCCTGTCACAATAATTATTGACTTATCGAACAATAACGTGATTATCAACATCATGTCTATATGGACTTATCATACGATACATGGACGTGACTTTGAACATTTTTTTGACCTCAGTATTTCACTTCACATTAGCAGCTAAGAGGCTATTCATGTCAAGCAAGTTTGCACGTCCTGAGTGGAGACTGCAGAAGAATTGAAGGTAAAGAACTCTGTCCCCAACCATAATGACAGTCTGCCCACTATCCAATCCCATTGATGGAGTTACTTAAGCTGATTTGTACATAATTATCTTAATTATCATCATGCATACTGGTGTCGAGTTTAAGTTCATATTAAATAGTAGAAGCAGGGTGGAGGTTTCTGGCCCCCCTCAGCGACTTCCAAGGTGCACAGAGAAGAGAAAACAGTCGAAAGGAGTCAATGCTCCAGCAGCACACGTAGTAGAAAACAACTTTATTGTTTCAGCTTGCAGCCTTCATCAGGGTCATCATCATGCTTTTTCTATTTTTGCTACACATTAAATTTACTGTAAATTTCCCCGCTGTGGGAATAATAAAGGAATGTCTTATCTTATTACAAACACTATATAAATAGAGGAGTTAAAAAGCAGAAAAAAATTTCAAAAAGGAAAAAAATAAAGTGTATATGTATCAGCCAAACGATGGATACATGGTCACGTGACTTCCGGCCAATCATTATCCCAGACAGACAGGGAGAGGCAAGGGGGACTTTCCAATAAGAGACATGGGTGGCTTAAATCTGTACTGCGCCCATTTATTATGACATATTTAACATTAATATTCATTTCAAATATGAGAAAATGAGAAAGCAGGCAGATTTGAAATAAATAATAAACGTATAAAACAGGGTGAATTAATGTAATTATAATAATGATAATAATAATAATGATGATAATACTAAAGGCCTGCTTCTATTATAAGCCTGGGTCTGAATAAAGGCCTCTAATTGCAGCATTGTTCTGCTATCTTTCCTCTTTTAAGAACTCAAAGGCCACACCCACCCCGTAACCCTGATGATGTCACTTCCTTTTTCTTAAAAGAGAGGAGAGGGAGAGTGTTGTTATTAACACAGGAAGCCCCACTCCTACTTCACGGGGTGTGGTGTATATATATGTGTGTGTGTGTGTGTGTGTGTGTGTGTATGTATGTGTGTGTGTACAGCATCAAGCCTTTTATCTCACAACTTCTCTTAATTTCATCTGTTTTAAACTAATGGAAACATAATAAAAGTGATCTTCAGAACTCATTGACAGGCCGTTTCATGCAGCTCACATATCCTGAGAAGCCATTTACTGCCAGCTTCTCTGCTGCTGCAAGTCCAAACAAGTTCACTGGAGGGAATTTGGCCTTAACCTCCCACATCAGCTCAGTTCACTCTGAAACATGCCAAAGATGAGTTATGGAAGAAACCTGCAGGGTAAGAGGTTGGAGCTGATTGGTTGCTGGTTTAAAGCCCCACTGTGACTGAATGTCTACTGCTGATGTGTAGCTATATTTTTATGTCTTGTGTCTATCAAGTTTTACATATTTATAAATGTGAGAGATGATTTGGAGAAAGAACAGAAAAGATGAAAGTATGTGGATTGATACCTGATCAGCTTAATTAAATCAATATCAGAGCTGATAACGACCCAATAGATGGTATAATTGCATTCTTAATAACATTAACTTCACTACTACGACTACTATCAGCAGTAGTAGTGTGTGTGTGTGTGTGTGTGTGTGTGTGTGTGTGTGTGCTGGGATAATGGGGTAAATGACCTCAGGCTCCTATTGTGTCACCTCATGTGGCATCATGTGTGAAGACATTTAAATGTAACATGACAGATGTGTGACTGTGAGATGGATGTGTCCTTAATGTGTCTCTTTTCCTGTGTGTGTCTAAGTGTGCGTGTGCTTCTGTGTGTGTGAGTGACTGTGTTGGTTTGTGTGTGTGTGTGTGTGTGTGTGTGTGTGTGTGTGTGTGTGTGTGTGTGTGTGTGAGTGATTGTGTTGATTTGTGTGTGTGTGTGTGTGTGTCTATCTAAGTTTGTGTGTGTGTGTGTTGGTTTGTGTGTGTGTGTGTGTGTGTCTAAGTGTGTGAGTGATTGTGTTGGTTTGTGTGTGTGTGTATTTCTGTGTCTGTGTGTGTTTCTGTGTGTGTGTCTGTGTGTGTGTGTGTATTTCTGTGTCTGTGTGTGTGTGTGTGTGTCTATTTCTGTGTCTGTGTGTGTGTGTGTGTGTGTGTGTGTGTCTAATGTTTTGCAGTGTTTCTCATTAAAATCACGGCCACTGTATTATTACAAAGAGACGTGATAGTACCGGACACACATACACGCACACACACTCACTGCCAGTAATACCAGTGTGTGTGTGTGTGTGTGTGTGTGTGTGTGTGTGTGCAGTCAGTAGTTGAGTCAGACCGCTGCTGTTGTGTTCTCTCAGAAGATGAAAGCAGGACTGACTGGCTCTTTTGTTTCTAAACTAAACTGTTTTAAATAGCACTTCCTGTGACTGAATGACCCATGATGCAACGCTGCCTGCGCTGCCGGTGCTCAGACACAGCTGTGATTGAGCGTTCACGTTTCAGTACTTCTCTTTCACTGACCTGCTAGTACAGTCAGAGCAGTGACAGTGGACTGAACCTCTATCAGGAGATGTAGCTTATCATAATGATCACATGGACTGATTTGGAGGGTTTTGAATTTGTGATGTTTTGTCAGGCAGTTATGAACCAAAATGAATTTGCTTTTGCTATAGCGCCCCCTGATGGTGGGTATGTATGTTATCCACATTTAACATCAGCTGTGATGTGAGAGGGACTATTTAGGACGTACAAATCTCATTCACTTTGTCCATAGATAATGTCACATGACTCACAGCTGGATTTCTTCTACAGCTCGGATCAGCTGATGATCAGTTAAATCATAAATTCTTACCAAGGGGTACCGGGGCCCTCTCTATCCGGGCCCCTCAGCTATGGAACTTGCTGCTAGAGTATCTTAGTCAAGCAGAATCAGTTTCATCACTTCTTAAAACTCTTTTATGAAAAGCCTTCTTATAGTTTTACTGACTGTATTCCTCATCCTTTTTATGTATTTAATTATATAATATATATCTCTATATCTCTATTTCATGGTTTCGTCTGTAGTAAAATATCTAAAAGATAGATCTAAAATCTAAAATATCTGCTTCTTTGATAAAAATGTTAAAGGTGCTTGAAAACAGCAGGTGATTGGGTTGCATTGAAGATGTATTTTGGCAGGTAACATCCAATCACAGAGCTTATATTAATGTCTGCTTGCACCTGAGGCTCATGGGTATTGTAGTATTGAGACCCATCGGACAGAAGGAAGAAATGAATACTCAGAAACCTGAAGGTTTGTTTAAAGTTGTATTAGAGAAGTTTGTGTTTCTATGACGATTTCATAAAACACTAATTTAACACTTCCTCTAACTTCACAACTATGTAACACCCTGAGGCCACAGAGCAGGTTTTAGTTATCTTTGGAGTTGTGCCAGTGTGGTGTTTCTCTCATTCCAGTCTTTAGGATAAGCTAAGCTAAACATGTACACACCTTTTTTTTTTATCCAACTCTAAATATTTCAACTAATGACGGTTTTTCTTGTGTTTTCTTTCATACTAATGTGCTGGTGATGTTGCTAAGCAGCAGTGTAAAACGTGTGAATGTGTGTATTTGATTGTGAGCACTGTGATGCGTATCAGCAGCAGGAAGTGTGAGCAGTATACAGGTGATTATAGGAAGATGCTGACTGCTGCAGTTCCTCATGTTTTCTGGGGACAGATCATCAACAGTGAAGCAGACTGAAATGAGATGATGCCGTGTCGGATATTTAATGGAACAGCGTGAATCTAAACACTCGATACAAAAAAAATCCAACACGGATGACTTTTCCATGATTGTTGCCTGCAGAGGAAATGAACTCTTGGTCCGTTCTCGCTCTGTTAAACAAAACAAATGTGTTTTCAGAAGCCTGAGCTCAAGCTCTCCAGAACAATGTGAAATCATTGGCTTGACATTTCTCGGCCTTATTTGGCTGCTGCTGATAATATTGTTGTTTCTGAGCTGCAGCAGGATGTGATGTCACTGATCTTGGCCTTGAGCGACTGACCCCTGCCCGTCTAAAACAACACTGACTCTGCCAACAGTTGCTCTTAAAACCAAAGTTTCTCTGCTGCTGTGACTGTGGTGCACTATGTGTTTTCATTAGTGCTTATTAATTAATTAACTAAATATCAATACGAACAAGTTTATTATACTATAAAAAAAAACTGTTTCTCCACTTACTCTTTACTTATAAACATACAGCTCAAGCAGACCCATCTCAGTTCAATTTTTCATATAGATCATTTTCTTGGTTTTGTCTCTGCAGATCTGTCAAAGAACCGGCTCGCCGATGTCCCCACAGAGGTCTGCCATCTGGTTGCCTTGGAGACACTAAACCTGTACCACAACTGCATTAGGACCATCCCAGACAACATGATCAGCCTGCAGTCACTCACTTCCTTAAACCTCAGGTACACACACACAGACACACACACAGACACACACACAGACACACACACACACACACACACACACACACACACACACACACACACACACACGCACACGTCTGTCTTTTTGTGTAAAGCAAAGGTTACCTCCTGCTCCAGTTCAGTAATGTTTGTTATTATAAATCAGTTTTCATCAGTTCAGAATGGAACAGTCTGTTAACAATATGAAAAAATGCACACTGACCAATCATACAGGCTCACATCCCACATGAATGATGACATCACTGTGATAAGTGGCTGTTTTGTGAGTGTGATCAGCTCCTCTGAGACAGTTCCAAACAGTGAGAGAGACTTTTTGTTTCTATTTTCTCTGTAATGTGCAGTATCCCAGTTCATTTTAGGGCACACCCATGATCCAAACACTAGGACTGTTCTAAATGCTTAAATGCTTTGTTGCCATGGTATTCAAACGGCAAAATCAGTTTTTTGAATATTTGATACGATGGAGGCAGCAGTTGAGAGCGAGTCATGGTGCAGATGCCTTCTCCTCCTCCCCACCCTGCTGGCCTTCTATTTTGTTGGTGTTTGTTGCATGGGACCGCTGCTGCTTCTTCTGGTGAGTCCCCACGTTCTCACCAACGTGTCCCTCAGCAGCTGCCCTGCTGGAAGGAGGAGGCCCCTGCACTGTGAGACTCGCCCCCTCCCGTTGCCTCTGTCATCTCTCTCTCTCTCTCTCTCTCTCTCTCTCTCTCTCTCTCTCTTTGGTCTCCTCACCCCTGTTTCCTCATCCCCCATCCCATAGCAAAGCTTCAAAAACATTCAAATCATTGCTGCCAAAGTTTCGAAGCCCAAAATAAGGTAGTCAGGACAGCCCTACCAAACACTACATATTGTTGCAGCTGTGAAATGTGTGTGTGTGTGTGTGTGTGTGTCCACCCACTGAATGCAGCATCAGACTGAATCAGAGTGACAAAGCAAATATAAAACGTGGTATTGTCCTTTTAATGTGAGCGGACTGTATTGTGTGTCAGATTACGTTTGCAGCACTTCCACTGTCCTGCCTGTCAGAGCTGTTGTTGTGCCACTGTGTGAGTCACTGCAGGTGTGTGTGTGTGTGTGTCTGTGTGTGTTGATGATGGAGGTCATGACTGCTTGTGTGTGTGATGCACCAGTGATGCTGCAGGGTGAATTGTAGGGCTCACCAACTATGGACAGACACAGTGGGCAGTTCAGTGGACTGTAAGTTAACTCAAAGACTTTACGCACACACACACACCTGGTGCTGACCTACACACACACTACCATACGGTACTGTATCAAGCTGTGATTAAAAGGTCAAGGTGTTCCCTGCTGTCTCCACGGTGTCATTTCTGTCTCTACTCTCACACTGCAGGTGAACACAGCCCACAGCAGTGTTTTTTATTCTAAAACTAAAATATTCAATTGTTTTAATCAAAACTAAACCCATTTATTGCATTTAACTTCAATGCCCTCTATTTACTTTTAGTGTGACTGATTTTAATTTTTGCATCATTAGGCTACCATACTATTAAATGCCCCGATCCTCCTACCTCAGGTTCTCAGTGTAGAGACCTGAGATCAACCTGCTCCTCTCCTCATCTCCTACTGCTGACTGGCTGACTGAGATCTTCTCAGCAGGTAGAAGCTGATAGTTCACTAACTAGAACAACAAGGTTAATGATCCACACGGTGACGTTAGAAAAAGAAGACATGATGGGCCAATAAACGATAGAAAACCGATCGGTTTGGGTGTATGTGTGTGTGTGTGTGCCCCTTGTCGCCCCCGACTAGATGCCGCACACACTTTGTAGTTTTCACTCTCTAGTAAACTGCTCCGCGACATAGCGAGTGACGCGATGTGCGTCAGTAATATGCATCCGTGTAAAACACAAGCAGAGCAGGTCATATAAACGAGTGAAATGAATTAAACGAAGCTTCGATTCATGAATAAATGCCTCGATCATTTTTTGCAATCGAATTATTCGAATAATTTGAGTAATGGTTTCAGCCCTAATTAGGACCACAGTACAGAAAAGGTCATAATATTACAAGTAAAAAATCCAGAAGTATTGAGACAAACCCAAACAAAGCAAAGATGGCTACAAGTGTAAATAACATGCTCTGTGATCCAGCATCACATGTGACACTTGATACTGGAAGCAACCTGTTCTATGATGACCTTTACACTCTAAATATTACAACCTTATTCACAAAATGTTCTAACTTTATTAATGAAGTATTGTGACCTTATTCACAAAATATTATAATATACAACTTTTTATCGTTTTTGCTGATCTACTAATGTTTGAACTTTTTCGAGACATTCTCTGGTTCCAGCCTCTCAAATGTGAGGATTGTCTATTTTATATCATTATGAGCTGATTCTCTTTGAGTTTCCAAATTTTTTCTTGCATTTTTTAAGACTGATTGATTCATACACTAACTGTAAAATTGAAAACCTGATCAAGTAGTCATTAGCTGCAGCTCTGACATCATGTTTGCAAACTGAAATGAGTGGAGGTTAAAGGAGCCAACCAGTCGTACTAGGTAAGAAGTGACAATCATTTTCATCGAGCATCATCTTTCTATGTTTAGTGTATCAGATCTTTTCTTTTCTGCAGCTCAGCAGAGCTCACAGCTGCAGTCACATGATAATGAATCAGTTATTATAGATCCACTCACTGATACACAGTGACAGCATGAAGAAACACACTGTCACCCAGCGCACAGCCTCCTCATGCACACACACACACACACACACACACACACACACACACACACACACACACACACACACACACACACACACACACACACACACACACACACACACACACACACACAGTTATGTAGTCACATCTCTCACATCACTGAGTAAATGAGTCTTTTAATGAAAGATCAGATTAATTAGAATATTACATGCATGAAACATGTGACTGCTGGCTTTCTGTGCCTGTGTGTGTGTGTGTGTGTGTGTGTGTGTGTGTGTGTGTGTGTGTGTGTGTGTGTGTGTGTGTGTGTGTGTGTGTGTGTGTGTGTGTGTGTGTGTGTGTGTGTGTGTGTGTGTGTGATGTTAAATCTCCATAACTAGCAAATCTTCATGATATCTCAACACTAAAAGGAAGCAAGTTGCATTTAAATTTGAGGCTTGAATACACACACACACACACGCACACACACACACACACACACACACACACACAC
This sequence comes from Scomber scombrus, assembly GCF_963691925.1. Lineage (NCBI taxonomy): Eukaryota > Metazoa > Chordata > Actinopteri > Scombriformes > Scombridae > Scomber > Scomber scombrus. The sequence continues at coordinate 1,482,141 of NC_084982.1, read as the reverse complement.
ACACACACACACACACAGCCTGTCCTGTCATAACAGGAAGGACGCTCTTTCTTCCTCTTCAGGAATTATGCAGCTTTATTTTTAGTGTCTTGCTGTCAGATCAGAAACAGAGAAGTTTTATCTGTGATTTTTGCAACACAAGTCAACTGTTATTAGACTTTTATTATGTTTATCCAGATTACAGTTTTTATCCATTTGAGTCCATTTAGTAGATTTCTTTAGATGAAAACATTAAATTAAATCACAACCATGGCATGGATCTGAATCTAAAGTAAACCAGAGCAGTGTAGCAATCACACTGTAGCAATTTCATATCTGAATGGATTGATATGGGCTAAAATAAACCAGATCAAAATCTAGTCCTATCTTAACTATGTTGACTTGTGTACACATCAGTCTGTTAGTGTTGCAGCACTGCCAGCTTCCACAGTGCAGCATTTCACTTCATGTACACTGTTAATATGAAAAATGACTCTAACCTGTTATGAAATAATTCATCTCTCCTCTGGTGTCCTTATTAGCAAAGAGCAATGTAAACATTTCATTTAAAGTGTTTTAATGTTTCAATAACACCTACAGAGTGATACATCTACTCTCTAATTGTGAGTAATAAACTTTCATTCATATCATATCAATACCTTACATACTGTTCTAGGGCCCTATAAAATCCGTTTTATTTTTTCCCAAATTCCGTTTTTTCCGTTTAAATTTTTTTTACCTTTTACTCTTATTTTACTAACAAAAACAGTGTTTTTAATGTAAATGACTAAAATGTACACAAATTAAATAGAAATTAACTTCAATTTATTGAGGTGACAAACAACACATTTCCTCAATACCGTACAATAATAGTGTCGAGTTTCGAAGACAGAGCCGTGTCCAGCCGCTTCACCATGCGCTCATTGTTTTGAAGGGGGATGGGCTCAGTGTGTGGAGGGGGCTTGTTGTGCCATCCAGATTTGCTTCCCTCCGTGCAGTTTTCCCCAGACATATGTTCTTCTTCCACACAAAAACAGCATTTCAGTCAAATTCTGCGATATTCTGCGTTAAAAATTAATTCTGTTTTAATCGGCCAATTCTGCGATTCCGTCCGCGATTCCGTGATCGCGGAAATCATAGAGCCCTACTGTTCAGGGTCAAATTTGACATTCTCACATTTGGGAGCTGTAAAAACACCATACAACATTTCTTTTAACCAGACTTCTCCTAAATGTGACCCACAGTATACAAAAATTGAGAAAAAATAAAAGAACATTTTTTAATTTTTCTGCACCTGATACACATTTTTATATATGCAAATGTACAAATTTGACCTAAAATATTCAAAAATCAGCATTCAAACATGTTGTATTCATCATATTGTATAAAATGTTCCCCTGGACCATAAGATAGTTTAATAAAGCAGAAGGATTAATCAAACATTTATTAATGGCTGATGGGGAATTTATGAATGTGAATTCATTCTGACTCATATGCTGAGTCAGCAGTGTAGATCTGCTGCTGCTGTTTTTATTGAAGTTTATTTTAAATATGTTCTCAGCAAACATTCATCCTCCAATCCCACTGCTTTGGTACAACTGTCAAAACATTTAAATACAAAATCATTTAAAGTCTGATGTATAATTGTAAATACAGTACCAGTCAAAAGTTTGGACACACCTTCCCATTCACATTAATGAGAAAGTGTGTCCAAACTTTTGACTGGCACTGAATATAAAAATATATATGTTGGATGTGGATTGGGCAGAGGACATCTCTACCTGAGAGAGCAGCTTTCATGCTACATGTGTGAGCCTTGTACATTGTATCCTGCCTTTTAGCTGCAGTACTCCCCCCCCCCCCCCCCCCCCCCCACTGATTGAACTGAGCTTCCTGCTGCTGGTCCACATGGAGCTGCTTCCCTGTTCTGCTGCTAAGATTCTTCTTCTTATCCCAAAAAGCACACACACACACACACACACACACACACACACACACACACACACACACTATACATACTGAGGAAAAGGGAAGCGTGATTCCTTGTCTTTTCCCACTGGGTTTTCTGTTGTGTGTATGGTACAAGACAAACAGCAGTAATCACTGTACTATGTCACATTTATTCTACCAAGCCTCTCCTCATATAACATTAATGCTGTGTCAGTGTTTTAAACACTACTCTGCAGTGTTAGTGTGGACATGAACTGTTTTTTGCTTTCCATTCCATATTTTTTGGTGATATTTATGAGATTTTCTATTTAATCTAATGTGTCACACTTTATATTTGCAGTTTTTTATTGTTTATTGTTTTTATAGTTTATTGTATATTATAATTTTTTCCTCATTAATAAAGGCAGTTGTTACTTAATGATCATTGATTTTATTCTTTATTGAGGAATGTTGGGCCTTATCAATATCTTTTATTTCCTGCAACCCTCCTCAGGTGTGTTTTTCCTTTAAGATTACCTGATAGCTCTGTGTGTGTGTGTGTGTGTGTGTGTGTGTGTGTGTGTGTGTGTGTGTGTGTGTGTGTGTGTGTGTGTGCGTGTGCGTGTGTGTGTGTGCGTGTGCGTGCACGTGCGTGTGTGTGTGTGTGTATGCGTATACAGTATATGCAGGGCGTTAACCCTCTTCTTCAATGTTCATCATTCAGTAATATACTGATTATTTCCAATGATTAATCAATATATCTTTTTGTGTATAAAATGTCAGAAAAGAGTAAAACTGGCCGTTTGAACTTGTGGTGACATCACAAATCTAAACACATTGAGTTCACTATAACAGATGATCATGCAGATGTTCATAAATGACTAAAATGATTATTAGCTTGTCAAAATATTTGCAATGGTTCATTTTCTGTCAATCAACTAATGGATGAATTGCTTTCTATTTGACTCTGTATGTCTATGAAACACTCTTTGATTCATTGATCATTCTTTATTACAATTTAAACTGTTTATTATTTGTTTATTCATAGTGCACATTAATCTACTATTATCTATTATTATATTATTATTACTTATTCCCTCAGCTCATTCTGTACCTGTAGTCTCTACTTGAGTGGCTTTGGGATTGTTTTCATGTGAAGTGGTCAGAGCTTCACTTCCTGCTGTAGAAATCAAGTCACAGTCACATGATCATCGTGTATTCTTTGCTCTGTGTGTGTGTGTGTTTGCAGTCGTAACCAGCTGGGCTCTCTGCCGGCCTGTCTGTGTGGTTTACCTCTGAGAGTCCTCAACGCCAGCAACAACAAGCTGGTCAGCCTGCCTGAGACCATCGGACAGCTGCACAGCCTCATGGAGCTGGTAAGAGTGTGTGTGTGTGTGTGTGTGTGTGTGTGTGTGTGTGTGTGTGTGTGTGTGTGTGTGTGTGTGTGTGTGTGTGTGTGTGTGTGTGTGTGTGTGTGTGTGCGTGTGTGTGTGTGTGTGTGTGTGTGACAGAGCATTACTCAGGAATGAGCAATACTGTACCATTCCTATTGTTGTGTTGTTCACATGTTAACCTGGGCCATGTATTCATCTGAGCTTCATGTATATAATGTGAGTGTGTGTTTTTTGTGTGTATGTGTGATTAATAGTTATAGTAAATTCCATCCCAAAACATTGAGATTTGTCTTGAGTGTGATGTTTCAGTGTATGTCAGCTGGATGGAGGAGGACTGTGATCAGCTGACTGTACTGTAAACATGCTCCTCTGCTGCTGAATCACAGCAAATCTGCTTCCAAGATGAAAATTGTAGTTTTTCAATATAGCTTTCACCTAGATTAGTGCATTATTGATAAGTATATTATTTTTACTTCAAAAAGACACAGAGAGGAATGAGACTTGAAGGAGCAGTGTGTAGAATCTAGTTGCATCCAACTGAATAGGTAGGGAGGTAGGGAGCTATCTTTATTCATCCCCCTAGGGAGAAATTCAAAATTGTTGCACCAGTAGCAGTATAATGGAGAAAGTGATAAAAAAAATATACAAAACAATCTCTATGTAAATATATATATATATAATCTGTAATTATATAAATCTACAATATACATAAATTCCTGATACTATATACAAGTGTGCAATGTTCCTGGGATTAAACAGTAAGGACAGTCTCAGTCGGCCCTCTCCAGGTCTAGTTATTGTTCATTCTGGTCTATTGTAGACATGGTGGTGTAACATGGTGGACTCTGTGGAGGAAGAGCTGCCCTATGTAGATAAAAAGGCTCATTCTAAGGCAGGGGTGTCAAACTCATTTTAGTTCAAGGGCCACATACAGTCCAATCTGATGTCAAAGTAAAACCATTGAATAATAACCTACAAATAATATATAATAACTTTACTATAATAAACCATCACTGCTCCTAGTGTGTCATCATATATACTGTAGCATGTTATCATGATGCTCAGCACCAGAAACAATAATAGAATACTACCAACATACACTGTGAGTGATGACCTGTGAACATTTAAGTAACTCAGCAGTGAGATGTCAGTGAGTAAACAGATGAATGAAGTGTTGTATTAAGATAAGAGAAGAGAAGATATTCCTTTATTAGTCCCATGATGGGGAAATGTACAATATTGCAGCAGCAAGGTGGACAATAAAAAGTGTCAATCAAAAGAATAAAGGACAATAAATAATAAGTAAGTACAAAAGCAATAAAAAACAATAGTAGTAAAATATATAGTAAGTAATAATATATTATTATATATAGTAAAAATATATAAATATATATACTTTGCACAGTTGAACTGAAAGGAGAGGTAGACCTCAAATACTGATACTGTATTTAATGGGACTCTGCTAAACATGAATCATACAGTATTTGAGTAGTAAAGTAAAGATGTAGCATTGGGTTAATGATGAAATAATGACAGGCCTCCTGAAGCTTTAACAGCTGTGATCATGAGTTGTGTTGTTTTCCCCTCTGCAGGACATCAGCTGCAATGAGATCACAGCTCTTCCTCGTCACATCGGCAGACTCAAAGCTCTGCGAGAGTTAAACGTACGCCGAAACCTTCTCTGCGTCCTGCCAGAAGGTCAGTCCATCTTTCTAACAGCTGCATTTAGCCCAAGACATCCTTTCACTCATTTTTATGTCTAAACAGCAGGAGTGTGTTGTGTGCCTGGCTGATTTCAGCACAGTCACTTATGGTGTGTATTTGTGCATGATGTGTCCTCTGCATGCACTACCACACCCATCCCAGTCCCCAAAAATATACCTTCCCCTCAGCACGACCTCCAGCCCCCAAAAAAGCTCTGAAATAAGTCAGTGACACAGAGATCAGTGGTAACCACAAGCCTCTGAGACACCACCCAGTCTGAATGGCTGGCTGCTGATTGGCTGAGGCTGTGGAGGAGCAGGGTTTTGACTGGAGGGCTGCCAGTTAAAATCACTGGACTGGGAAAAGTGGGTTGTGTGAGTTAATAAGAATGACTTTCTCTAGTTTCATTATGTGATTCCAAGAAGGTCCAATAAAACGAGTTTATAAAACAACTTTTACTCCTCTTAAATGTTTAATAGATTATGAGATACATATTTTTTGCTCTAGTAGTCCTTCAATTATCATCATTATATTTGAAGCATCTAGTTGTTTAATGGCTTAAATAAGTTTTGACTGATGGCTGAGCTCAGATGTATCTGAAGGAAACACAGAGCATTATCCTGGAGGAGGTTAACTGACACAAAGCCCCTGCCTGCTCTGATGTTTTTGGACTTGTGGGCGTCCGGCACCGTGCTGAAGGAGTTTATCTGCTGCCTGATAGTGATAAGATACTTAATAGTGAAGGAAGTTGAAGTATCCTGGGGTCTTGTTGATAAGGGAGGGTAATGTGGATGCAGTGGCAGACTGTCCTGGTGAAGACGAGGGGTGAAGAGGGAGCTGAGTCTAGCTCTTTATTCATTGGTTGATCCAAACAGTCAAAAATCCTCTTTAATGATTTACTATTATTATTTTTCCCCTTTTTAAAAAACAAATTGGACACTAAGATTCAAATATGTTTTTAATGTTTGTGCATTAAAATAGTTCCTGTATTGCATGTTCCATTGCTGCCCCCAAACTGTGGAACTCTCTTCCCCATTCCTTTCTCTCCCACCATTGAAAGTTTTAAGAAAAACCTTAAAACTTATTTTTACTCCCTAGCTTTTAACTGTGTTTAACTGTCATTATGTATTTTATGATCATGTTTTTTTTCCCCCAGATTTTTTAAATGTATTTATTTTTTTATTATTGTGTTTTCTATTTTTTTCTTGTTGTTTTTTTGGGGGTTTTTTTGTGTGAAGCACCTTGGATCAACCACGTTGTGTATAAAGTGCTATATAAATAAAGTTGAAATTGAAATTGTCAGTCATCCAACACAGTGGTGGGTCTAAAAGGGGGTTTCCTGGCTCAGATGAAGCCTTTAGGGAGGATGACTGCACATGACAGTAAGTGTACAGTACAGACAGTGACCCATAAACAAAAAGATATATATTATACTTGAGTAAATGAAACCTCACTTAACAAAACTACATAGAAAATTAGCTGAATCTTATTAACAAATCACCTCACAGGTGATCCAATAAAAGTCCAAACACACTGACAGTGATCATTGATCACTCATTTGATGCTCCACACTGCAGGCATCACATTAGAAATGTCTCCACCACAGAAGCAGCACAGATGTGTGCTGTTGTTCTGTGTATTTACTGCAGCAGGAGTTGGATGGATGGAATGAATGAAAAGCAGAAATGCAGAGGAGGGAAAATGAAAGTAAGAGCGTCTGTTTCCACAGTAAATCATCTGCTGAGTGTTTGATGGTTATTTATATGTGCTGTAGAACGTAACCGCCATGAAAGCTTTTATTCCTCTCATTCACTCTACAGCCGCTCCCTGTCCTCGCTCGACCTCTGCTCTCTCTCTCTCTCTCTCTCTCTCTCTCTCTCTCTCTCTCTCTCTCTCTCTCTCTCTCTCTCTCTCTCTCTCTCTCTCTCTCTCTCTCTCTCTCTCTCTCTCCCTCTCTCTCTCTCTCTCTCTCTCTCTCTCAAAACAAGGTTGTAGAGGCAGTTAGAAGTCCAGGAATTGTCTGGAGGAGTTGAGCTTTCACACATGTAGCACACAGCAGGAGATGATCTGTTTCTGTTTCTGTTCTCACCTTCTGGAAACCTACTGGAACCCTCAGATAGGGGAGGAGTTTTTAAGCTTTCCGTCTGAAATAAAAAATGACTTTTTTGTATGACTTTATTTTGAAGGTAAAACGTTTTGACGAAACAAGCTTTTCCTGTTTTAACAACAACTTTTGCTATCATGTTATAACAAGAAACGCTTATTTTTGTCCTTTTATACATTGTATTTATGAGTTTTGCTTTTCCACAATATGGGGAACAAAATAAACAAAGCAACAACAAGACAGAAGAAAATGAAAAGAAACAAAAAACAAACACACTACACTCACAGTAAAGATGTACAAGCATGTCAACAAGTACAATGACTGAAATACCCATGAGTGGATTGAGCATCAGGAAAGGAGTCCATGTAACTAAGACAGAGAGGTTGTGAGATCACAGTACATTACAGTATAGTCCCAGTGAGACACTTCTCCTTCCTAATATGATCAATAAAGGGTCTCCAGGCCTTAAGGAACTCAGTGTGGGAGTTAACCAATCACATGTAAAACATGAGCTGCTGGAAGTCAGTGACGTCATATTTAAGTTCATATTTTCATATTTTGAATTGATACTTTTATTCTCTGTTCTTATCATTTTGGAGCACTTTTCAGGAGAAATGTTGCTCTTTGATAAACAGACGGAGGAGTCAGGTCTGTCCGTTGATCAGAATGATGAACAGCTACCAACTGTTTTCAGGAACATTGATCCAAGTTTTATCTCGCCGCCAGTCTGTTTGGATTTATGACTTTATTTTCCTAAGCAGGCATATGCTGCTCTCCCCCCCCCCCCCCCCCCCCCCACACACACACACACACAGATCTGGCTCAGCAGCTCAATGCCACAGCGACACAGGCAGGCTTGGAGCGAGCGAGCAGACTGGACGGCAGCCTGATGATGGGAGGGGTTGTTGTTTTTGATTTAATATCTGTGCAGACTTGGTTCCTGCAGTGGAGAGCCCCCCCCCCCCCCCCCCCCCCCCCCACCTCTGAGATAAGACCACCATGACTGTTTTAGTGTTGTTTTAAAGGTCGGCCAAGCTCGGGGTGGCAGGAGTCAAACTGAAGATCATATCTGAGGAGCTGATGGAAGAATTTCCATCCGTGCCAGAAACATCACCATGGCAACAAGGATGCTTTGGTTACAACAGAGCATAAAACATACAATGATAAGAAAGAAAAGTAAGACAGAGCTGGATGCTCTTACTTACTTCACTCCAGTTTATTTCTTGGACTCATATTTAACACAAAGCAGTCGCTGAAGGATCCTTTAAAAGTTGAACACATGCCCAACTTAATAGTCATTTACGTCCTTTATTAAACAGCTAACATGATTATTATGAGCATTAGTTAATCCCTGTTTATCATTTGCCTTCAATCACTCAGCTGGACAAATATCAACGATCACTATATTTCTGACGCTGAACAGAATCGTTGTTATGCAGGAAACATGGAAGAAGAAAACTTGACCAGTTTTCAAGCAACTGTTTAAAATTCCACTGCACGACATCCAGCTGAGAGGAGCTGATGTTTCAGAGAGCTGGCAGTGCTGTGGTGTAACAATCAGCACAAACATGAAGAAAAGCTGCTTTCAATCAAACTGATGTGTTGTTATTATGTAGCTGTGTGCTTCTGAGGACGGAGGGTCGGCCGGTCATTCAACTGAAATATTACAACACTTCTAAACACTTAATGCTTCCTACACACTGTTCTGTGATGATGCTCTATCTGACGCCACCAGCAACTTACCCACTTTGTTTTGTCTCAGAGTGAAATGTCCTCTCAGCTCTTTGGATGGACATGACATGACATCACCATGACATCACCATACACCAGATTGTAAAACCTCCACAGTGCTCTCATGTCCCTACATTTAACATCTGTAAACCTCTTTTTTTATGAATGGTAACATGAAAAGTAATGAATGAATTCAGACTTTTTTTAAATGATTTTTCCCTCCCAAGTGATCATCTTACTTTTTATGTAGCGCCACTATCTGGTCAAAATTGTCCTGAACTAACAAGCAAGTAGAACTATTCAAGTTTGGCTGCTTTACTGCAAAAACACTGTTTCTCTGGTTCTCTGAGCACTTTAGGTTCAATTGAATCTAGAATCCGACCAATACATCAGTCAGTCAGTATTGTCCTATCACAGATATATCAGTATCAGTGAATATGTTGTCCCATATGTGCCGATATATATATATATATATATATATATATATAATATATATATATATATATATATATATTTATCCCTAGCTAATTAAATACCTAGTGAAGTTTACTGTTTCAGTGCACTTATTTCATTTTATACAATAAAGTTTATCCTTAAACTTTAAAATATCATACCATCATTACATACCTTTGTCACAAGTGTTTGATAACTACATTTGAAGGTCCATTGCAAAAAAGGTGTGATTATGTTTATATTCTGTACATATGATATTATTGGCCAATATGTTAAAATTGGAATGAGTTTACTCCCTAATATCTGTATTATACACACACACACACACACACACACACACACACACACACACACACACACACACAGCAGTTGATTTTATTTATAGAGTGCCTGAAACAAACAGGAACAATAATCACAGTGAGATGTGGACAAAGGACAGACACAGATTAAAGGAATAGTTCACAGAATCTTTTGAGTAGAGCTGCAACCAAACATTATTTTCACTGTCAGTTCATCAGCCAATTGTTTTATTACATAATCAGTTCATAATTTGGTTTATTAAATGTAAAAAATAGTGTGTGAAACCATGCTTTGGGCTGAGTATGCCACCATCAGCCTTAAACATCAGACTTTATCTTCCTTTGTTCAGCTTTTAAACTTACAGTGTGTAACTTTGAACTCTTGGTGTTTGACATGCAGGAGTGCAGTACAGTGCAGGCTCAAATATGTCACAGTTCAGCTTACACACACATTAAATAGTCCCTTTTTTTCCTTTTTTTTTTTTTTAAATGTACGGCTCAGTGACTCCAGTTGAGCACAATTCAAAGTATTTCCAGGTATTTAGTATGTGATGAAGGGTGGAGCTCCTCTCATCACAAACATCTCTGAATATAACAACAACAGCTGCAGTGTTCTGTGTGATCACAGACATATCAGCTGTGTTTAGGTTCAGACTATCAGATAGTCCTGAGACACTGTGAGTCCACTGAGAAGAGAGCTCAGCAGACAGAGATAACCACACGTGTTTCTAACTGTTTTTATGTGTGTGTGTGTGTGTGTTTTGTGCCTGCAGACTTGGCTGATCTGCCTCTGGTGAAGTTCGACTTCTCCTGTAACAAAGTGTCGACCATCCCCGTGTGTTACAGGACCATGAAACAGCTCCAGTCCCTCCAGTTAGAAAACAACCCACTGCAGAGCCCACCTGCACAGGTATCCACAATGTTTAAAAGGTTTAGTTTTCTTTGGAATTGATAATGATAATTTACTTTTATATACAACACCACAGCTCCCAGTACCTCCCACTCCCATTAATAAGACTGAGGCTGTCCTTATATGTCTATATGTGATTCTGTGTGCATAAATGATGAAATGTTAGCTGCATATCTCCAGGGGCATTCTATGTAGACTGTTAAAATGAGTATGAGGTCAGCATATGGTGCTGTTAGTACATGTTTGAATAATTCAATGAAGGATAGAGAAACAAAAATAAACCAATGGATTTATTTATTAAGTCATTCAGAAGTCCTTTATAGTCACATGTTCCCTTCATCATCCAATCATAAATGAGCTCTTTCTATCATTTGGTGAATGAATGGATGGTGTTCAACCTCATTTAGATGCATTAGGATCTGCAGTGTGTCTCTGAATGTGTTTGTGAGCTCAGACGTCAATACAAACGGTCCAAACCTTGTTGCTGAGTGTCTTGATAAAATCACGGTAATGAATGAGAGGTACTGTAGGAAGTTTTAAGCAGTGACCACAGTCACATGGTCCATGTGGGATAAGTGTCATTAACCAAAATCACATTGATTCAGTCACATTTCACACAATCAATTCTATTTTTAGAACTGTGGCTCTGAGTCTCTGCTAAATAATGTTAGTGGAGTAAAATCATCCCAATCAGCAGCTTTATAATGACTGCTGGCTGTTAACCCTTACATACTGTTCATATTCTGACCCATAATTAGTCTCTACACCAACTCACATTCATAAATTCTCCATCAGTCATTAATAAATGTTTGATTCATCTTATGGAAAAAAGACATTCACAATCACTATTGTATGGTCCAGGAGAACATTTTATAGAATAACATGAATACAATAAACATGTTTGAATGCTGATTTTTGATTTAGTTTTTAATAAACAAAGGTCAAACTTGTACATTTGCATATATATATATAAAAATATGCATGTTATTTCCATTTTTTAAAATGGAAATAATATATAATAATATATAATAATATTGGGTCACATTAAGAAAAAGATGTATAAAAAAAAATGTATATATGGAGCTCCCTGGTGGTTGAGTGGTTAGAGCACATGCCACATAATGGCAGCATCCCTGGTTTGAATCCAGCCAGGGACCTATGCTGCAGGTCTTCCCCCCCCCCCCCTCTCTGTTTCCTGTCAGCCTCTCTGCCAGTTACCATCTGAATAAAGAAAAGAGAAAAATAATATATACGGTGTTTTTACAGCTCACACATGTTAAAATTTATCGAATTTGATCCTGAACAGTATGTAGGGGTTAATGAGATGTGATCATATTTCACAGAAACAGAAAAATATGTAAATGTGAACAATTATGTTGAAAATGTGAGTGTACATGTATGAAATGATAGGTTCAGCTTCGCTAAATTGACATAGTTGAAATTTCACTATTATTAATGCTCAGTGATGTCATAATGTGTCTTCATAATTCAATCATTTTCATCACCCAAAAGACTCATCCTGAGGAAATTATAATCAAAAACCTTTGTTGTGTGTTATATTAAGCGCACATTTACACACACAGCTGAAATACCTGATAGCTTATCAGTGATATACTGCATCATGTTCACAGAGAGCTGCATGGTGGACAAACACACAGTGGTAATGTGAAGCAGCAGCTGTGATACCTCAGAGTTCAGTGACTCAGCAGACAGGTTGATGACTGGGTGAATACAGATAGGGAACGGTAGGAGCTCCTTGCTAATTTGAATCTACGTGTTCCTCTTCAGATCTGTATAAAGGGGAAAGTTCACATATTCAAGTACCTGAGCATCGAGGCGTGTCGCAGTGAGAAGATGCCCGACTCTCTCTACCTGCCTGTCATGGAAAGACTCAGCCTATCACGGCCCACCACCGGCAGGTCAGTTACTCCAGTCTCTTAAATGTCACCCATCGGGGAGCCAGGACTTCCCGCCTGCATGAGCCCTGCCAGTGGTTACTTCATCTACAGCAGTAGTATAATCAGTATTAGAATACAGTTGTGCCTCATCATTCTTTAAGCCTTCTGACAGATGAAAGATTAGCACAGTTTAACATTTGCTTTCCATCATTCTGGAGCAGCTGCACAGCATACCTATATTAAGGTTAGAGGCCATATAACAAATATACGTATAATATATGTATCGCTGCTTGTTCTACGTGCAGTGTAGAAAATGATTATGTCACCAACATGGACTACACATCCTGGGTGAGTGAGTGTGATGTCTCTGTGTGTGTGTGTGTGTGTGTGTGTGTGCCTGGGTTTTGGTTTCTGTCTTATTTAACACAGAATCATTTGGTTGCCCTGAACCAACATGGATTTGACTTTTCTATTTACAATGCAGCTCTTAGGAGGGGAAAGAAAAATGAGCATTAAAAAAGAAATGTGGAATGAACTGTAACAGGCTGTTAAATCTCAGTTGTTTAATATGTGCAACAACTTTGCAGCTTGAACAGTTTACACTATAGAAACACTTTCACCTGAAATCTGCTGCGAATATAAAAGTAAGAATAATGAAAAATCCCCAAAATAACAGTATTAGTGCTTGAACCCCTAAAAAGAACAATAGGACCATTCACTGTTTTACCAGGTGTTTCCAGGTGTGTTGGTCTATGTTTTGCCTGGGACCAGGACATTTTACTGGAGTCTCTGCTGGTTGCTTGGCAACTGCTCAGGGTAGTATGACTCCCACACACCCAGCAATCACCTAATATTCACCTGATTTATGAGTTAGTTAATCATTGTTAAATCTGAAAACTGTGTTAAACACTCTGTTCAACGTCCAAACACACAGCTTCATATTGAGCTGTGTGAGCTGCTGTGAATGGTTTGTGCATCATTTGATGAATTCAGCAACTGTGGCGAAACGTTTTGTTTCTAAAAGCAACGAGCAAGTGTTCTGAATTCACTAGAGCTTTGATTCACATCTCTAACTGCCATCTTCTCCATAGCAACGAGTACTGAGGTGAACTGGTTACATGTTACTGTATTGTGTAACTTACCAAAAAACTACAAAATGTAGTAAGAAAAGAAGTAAAAGTGAAAGCAGTGTTCTAGTCGATGTAACCTTTGAAGAATTCTCTTTTATTGTTAACTTGCCAGCTATCACGTATGCTAGCTACAGACACATTATCCAATCTTTTTTTTTCTTTGAAAAATCTTTATTGTAAAAGAACATATTATACAGAACATTATACAGAGGATATAGACAGAAGAATAACCACGGGTACATTACACAAAGATATTCAAAGATGTCCATACATTGATGAAGGGTTTTATAATTGTCATTGGATTCAGAGATCAGATTTTATTGTTCAGTCTCTTGGAGGAAAAATGCAAAGTGAGTTTTTTTTTATGCTGAATTTACATTTTCATCAACTTTACCAGCAGAATTCACAAATTCATTACAAAGCACTTATATTCTTTTTCTATGTCTTCTGAAAAAAACAAACACTACATTCTCCCACCTTAAAGCAACGTCTCTATGAACATGGTCCATTAGAAATCTACTTCCACAACTTCCCAAAAATGCCAAAGAAAGGTGCAACACAGTTTCTGGGTGGTTCAGTTTGTGTTTATGTCTCTTTTGAATTTCACCATGTAGTGATTAACACATTATCCAATCAAAACTACCATCTGTCTCAGTGGTGACATCATCACTTCCTGCCTGAAAATCTTCAGAATTTTAGGATCTTTGTTCCAAACTTTTGTAACATCCACGTTATTTCTAAATGCTGTCATTCCTTCTTAGCCGAGGACCTCCCAACATGGCTGCTAGAGGCATGTTACATCATCTCAAAGCTGTTTATTTAGTTAGGTTTTAAGGAGGGAGAGATCTTCTCTGCTGGAACAGAATGGCTGTCTGTGATCTAAGCTTCCTTCAGTTTGTCAGACTGGAGCCAAACCCTCCATTAGTCTGCTGAAAGTGATCCATCCTCCAGCTCCCCGCTTACTGCTGGGTCACACTGACAGCCTGTCTACTGCAGAGTGAGGCCAGGATCCAGTCATCAGAGTGTGAGGTGTTACTTATGATCGCTAGATGAAGGAATAAAGGGAAAAGACGAACAACGGAAAGAATGAGAGAGAAAATAAAGTAGACGTGATGAAGAGAGGAATGAGGGAGTGAATCCAGTAGTCAGATCAAAGTGAAAGATGAATGAAAACAGCTAAGAACAAAAAATGTAGGAGCATAACTGCAGGAACAAAGAGGCAATTGTAAAGAGGGGAGAGTGATGGAAGGATAGAAAAAGCAAGAAGAAGAAAGAAAGTATAAACACATGAACAAAGAAAAAAAGAGCACAAACAAAACTAAATTAAGAATAAAATGTGAAGAAAGCTTGTGAAAGGAAAGGAAGTAAGAAATGTGCAAAGGATGAAACAAATGAAAGGAACAGAAAGAAAGAATAAATGAAAGACAATCTCAAATCTCAGAAAACTTCAGAGCTACAGTCATTATTTTATTTCAAACATATTTAATGACACAGAACTGAATTTGGTGACAGAAAAGCAAACACAGTTTAAAATGATAGCAGTAATAAACAGTTGTTTTGGCTGCAAAGGTATGCTGGGTAGTGTTACTTTTAAAAGTAACTAATTACATGACAAAGTTACTGCTATTAAAAAGTAACTAGTTACATTCCAGCATTACCTTGTGAGAACAGTAACTGGTTAGAGTACTTTAGTGTTGTTTTAGTCCAGACCTCCTTTAAATAGAATGACTGTACCATCATCACACAGCCAAGTCTGACCCATCATCTGTAAATCTTTACACTAATAGCAGGAATGACACACACAATGTTCCATTTACAGTCTTTATTGGACTAAAGTAGCTTCTCAAACATATGCTCACATACAAGTTATAAACTACATCCAGGCTTTTAAACACATCTCTACATCACTGCAACAGACCAACACACACAACTTACATGTTACTGGAATGTTCTTGCTCTTATTTCCTCCTACGAATTCAAAATAATGTGAATATTTCCACAAATTGAATGTTGTCCCTTCTGAGCTGCCGTACACGTGCTCAGTGATAGAACCGTAGCACGTAGCCAGGTGTCTGCCTGACAAAAAAGTAGTAAAGGTGCAAATTCATGGTGGATTTTCTTTTCTTGTGGTAAAAAGATAGCTACAGGAATAGTTGGTTAAAATAATAACAGATTACTTTTTTGAAAATGTAACTAAACAACTGAGGGCTTAAACTGTGGAGCTAATATGTTAGCTTACTCATTCCATCAAAGAAAGTAATCAATTACTCTAACGAATTACTTAGTAACGGGTTACCTCAACACTGATGCTGGGATACTCCAAGTCTGTACTGGACAGTTTCCATAGTATCATGAACAGAATGAGCAGTGTATTCAGACTGGACTTTGCAGACTCTGGAACAGTACCAGGGTCATGACTGATGGTGTTTCACAAGAACACAGACTGAGCTAGTCTCATGAATTCATCCTGAGAGAAATATAAATATCTGTTTCAAATCAGTCCATTCAATAGTTGTTGAGACATTTCACCCACAACCACTAATGTTAAAGAAAAGGTCACTAAAGTCAGTAAGATCATCCTCTGGGAACCAGTTCATGAATGTGACATAGTTGTGGAGCGTCTGGAGAACATGAATATTTCTACGTTCATATCGATCCATCCAGTAGTTGAAGTATTAAGGTGGACTGACTGATCCCTGGAGCTTCACTACTGCCATCAACAACAAGAAAAGAAGCTTACAGGGGGAAAAAAACCCAGGGATGAAGGAAGCAGCACTGACAGGAACTCAAATTACAGACTGAGGAAGGATTGAAAGATGAGATTAAACATATGGAGGATAGAGGGAAGAGGAAGAAGAAGAGAAAAGCCTGTGCTGCTACAGTGAGATCAGAGGTGAGATCTCAGAGGATGTAGAGCTCTGTAACGTCCGCCCACATAAAACACTCCCAACATGTGGGCAGGAATAATGGTTCCTCTTCTCCTGAAGAACACATACACACACATCCTGTATCCTTTTTCCCCTCTGACTCTTCTTCCCGCTCTCTCCGTTATCTGCTCTGTTCTTTCTCTGGACTTATCTGTTTTGTTCTCTTGTTATCTTCCTCTTGCTTTCTTTTCATTACTGTGGTCTCTATTCTGCCTCTTTCCTGTCTTTTTTTTTTTTAATCAGCACTACCAGCCTGACTCTCTCCATGGCAATGTTGCTCGGTCCACCACTACACTGAAATATCTCAACAACTGTGTGATGTATTGTCCTGATATTGTGTACAGATGTTCCCCAGAGGATGTTTGTAGCAGTCAGCGTGATCACCTCACTTCAGACTTTGCTAATAAGACATGTGATGCTGAACAACTGTCTGCTAATAAATGTAAAAGATGAATAATAATGTGATCAGGTTATTCTCACAGCAGATTGATGCTATTTTAAAAACTTTAAAAACTAAGAAGCAGATCACTTATCTTGAAGCAGCTTGACACATGCGTGCTGCTAACATAAAACCACACAGAGATTTGGCTTCTAGATGAATTGTAGGAGTTAAGGTGTAACATTCCATTTGAGGATAATTATATTTGTTCAGTTTGTTATTTATCATTATTATCATTATTTTCTGATTGTTTTACATAAACCAACCAATCAACTTATTAAAGTAAAAAATAATCAGCAGTTGGAACTATAATGAAACTAATCATTAGTTACAGTCCTATATAAATGACTTCAAAATGAGCTCCATTTAACCCACTACAACAGTAACATCCTGCTTTTGCTTTATTATATATCTTAGCATGGTATTATTTTGTCTTTAAAGAGGTTTATAAAGGTCTTAAAAGACATCAAATCAAAAATGTTTATCAAATAAGAAATGTGCAGATCACCTGGTTCTCAGAAAGCATGTGTGGGGTCAGAGGTCAGAGGTCACAGAGACCTGAATGTGACCCATGTCATTTATTCTGAAAAATAACTGTGTGACTACAGATACAGTAGAAATTCATTCATGCAATTCTAAACAGCACATTAAATGATCCAGTGGAGCAGAGGAGTGGGAACATTGCTCACTGGAGGTTAATTTAGGCATAACCTAGAAACTGTGTGTGTGTGTGTGTGTGTGCGTATGTGTGGGTGTGTGTGGGTGTGTAAGCAATTACAGCACACATTATTGTTCAGTTGCTTAGAGACTGCTACTGTTACAGGGCTGCGTTCACACTGCAGCTGAAGGTTTTCTAAATGTTTTTGTTCTTTCATATTTGACTCTGAGAAATGATCTTCTCTAGACGATGTTAGAGCTCGGTCAAAAAGTAAAGAGTTAATAAAGCATGGAGGGTGTACAGTAATACATTTAGTGGAGAGTATACAGTTCTATTGGAACATGCTGAATGGCTGTGGTAGAGCTAATATGTAATGCTAGTTTTATCTGAACAAGAAATGAAGGAGATTATTTTTAAACTAAAACCCAGAAAAACATCAGGAATAGAGCGAGTTTTAAACGAGTGCATGAAAAGCACTGCATGTGTTTCAATGCTCTTTGTTCAACAGGACTGTGGACTGTAGCTGTTGCTTTAATCATGCCAGTCTGTGAGAGGAAAGGTGACATCACACGCTTTGGTTGTCAGGGTAAAGTGTGAATAGTAAATAGTAATGTAAGTTCTGTGAGGATCATTCTATGGTGAGGAGACTTACTCCCTGATCATATAATCAAACTGTTCTTTGATTGACTTCAGAAGGTGTTTGATAGAGTTTAGAGGAATGCACACTGTCAAAGCCGGTATTGATGGTAACTATCACCATTTTTTACATGAATAAGCAAAAGACTCTACTGCAGAAAGTTTGAATGTTTGGTGATGAGCATGTTCCTGCTGTTGAAGCAGCTAAAATGATCCAGTGCTGTTATTACAGAAAGATTATTACTATAGGCAAAAAGCAAAAGGAGTGGACCAATAGAAAAATCACTTTACAAAATAGAACTAAGAGTATCAAAAATGAATTCCTGAGTTTTTTGAAAGTCTGACAACTACAAAACATCTGCATTAAGTTACCTGTTTAAGTATAAGTAGGTTTTATCATTGTTTTCCTCACTGTTCCTCTTCTATACCTGTGAGTACATTGGTCATGAGGTAACTGAGGCAGTGCCCAACCATTACAATCAAAACCAAATATCATAAAACAGTGCAACAGGAAGCTTATTAAGGTCATGTGAGAATAATCTGTTATAGATACTGGAGAGCAGTCCTTCACTTCTGTAAAAGTAGTGTCACCAAGGGACGTGAAACTGATAGGGAATCCCCAAGACACTCCATATGTTTTCATCACAGTTTTAAATATAAGAACCTGAAACACAAGAAATCCTTTAAAAATGATCTTGATATAATGTTTTTTTCTCCTATTGGCCAGTCTGAGACCATGACCCTTTTACACTAGTTGCTTCAAATCCAGATGAGATTTAGGAACTGTCATTGACACTCCAGGCCAGAGGGTGGAGGTACTGTACCTCACATGTCTGGTAACAGTTAAAAACACCAGAGGAAGAACTTTTGCTAAGTTACAGAAATAACAGTTTATAACAACTACTGTAAACTAACAGCAGCATGTGGATGAATCCTATTTATATTATAGACTAAGAGTGAGACAACATTTGAACTATCTTCAGACTTTCAGTCTTGCCATTCATCCTTACAAATCATTCCATCATTCAGGCCACACTGCTCAGTGCACCTTTTGTATGTAGTGAATTCACTGAGACTGCAGTGACAGATGATTTCATGATGTGTGCAGCTGTTTTAAGGCTCATTCTAACCAGATCCTGAAGAAGTGTCAGTGTCTGTTTTGAAAGCCTCCTCACATGTTTTGATACTGTAAACATGTACAAAACACATTTTGATCAATATATCAATATTTATTTTGTTTTTTCTTGTCTGTATTGTTTAGCACATTGAGGTCAGTTCAGAGAGGCTGCTGGTAGTAACACTGAAAAACTGAATGTGAACAGTTCAATCATCTGAGCGGTAGATGAAGCCTGACAGAGAGAGGGGAGGAGAGAGGGAGAGGGAAAGAGACGGAGAGATGGAGAAATAGAGGGAGAGGGAGAGAGAGTCAAGGAGAAAGATAGAGGTGTGTGTGTCAGGTGTGTGACCTGTGTTGTGTGTGTGTGTGTGTGTGCAGTGTGGAGGACATGGAGCAGCAGAAGAAGCAGGACAGCGACTCAGGAGTCGGCAGCGACAACGGAGACAAAAGACTGTCTGCTACTGAGGTACTGTGCTGGTGTGTGTGTGTGTGTGACTTTTTGTGTGTCATTATCTCCATATATTACAGCATGTGTGCATCCTTCTGTATTTCTTTTTAAAAGTGTCTACATTAGGATTATGGCGTGTGTGATTTGGCACATATATATTAGATTATAGATTGATTGTCAGCTGATATAAGACCATCCGATGATTAAGCGTCAGGGTTTTATGCATTGATAAAGCTTTCTGTCCTATGTCCAGAGATGAGGCCATACTATGTTCAGGTGTTTGATAGTTATACAAAAAGTGATTTAAAAGTAGATTTCTTTTAAAATGCATAACTAAGAACTTTCACACAGAATCAGAAAGCAACATCTCTGACTGTCTGACTGTTTGATGAAGAAGAGCTTTATTGTCTACAGAGGAATACTGATCATCTGTCACGCCATCAAGTTTACTACTTTTTTACATTGTTGTTTTGTGTTGTGTGTTGTTGGTCGCTGCAGCCGTCAGATGAAGACAGTCTGAGTCTGAACGTACCCATGAGCCACATCACAGAGGAGGACGGAATCAGTAAAGACGACTCCAGTGAACACATCAGCTCCCTGACAGGTACACACACACGCACGCGCACACACACACACACACACACACACACACACACACACAAACAGCTGATAGTGGACAGGACATGGTGGTGGAGGAACAACACCCTTGTGTCCTCTGAATCCAGATAGCACAGAGACCTTTCTGCACCACCGCTGATAAATGTGTGTGTGTGTGTGTGTGTGTGTGTGTGTGTGTGTGTGTGTGTGTGTATGTGTGTGTGCACGTGGAGACTAAAGATTAAATCCGGAAACAAGTGTCAACATGTCGAGACAGACAAATTGTGTGATTGTCTCTGTACTCTACCCATGTGTGTGTGTGTGTGTGTGTGTGTGTGTGTGTGTGTGTGTGTGTGTGTGTGTGTGTGTGTGTGTGTGTGTGTGTGTGTGTGTGTGTGTGTGTATTATATTTGTGTCTGTGTGTGTTCATTATCATTTTTGAAAAACAAAAAATGCTATGTAACATTAGAAAGTGAAGTGGAAACTAGAGAGATGTGTTTGGTATAACAACTGAGAAACAGCAAATCTTCACATTTGCTCACACAAACAGAACATCTGGCATTTTTACCTTCTGAATAACTTAAATGATTAATAACAATATTTAACAACATATAGAAACAGGAGCGACTTTGACTGTATCTCTGCTGTGTATGTGTGTGTGTATGTGTGTGTGTGTGTGTATCTGGGCTGTTGAACCCTATTAAAGAACAGCAGCAGTTCCCCAGACACACAGCTTAAATAGACTTCAATCAGCTTCAATCAGGTCAGAGCTGATGGAAGGTCACATTTACTGAGCTCAGTGAAAAGAGGCTGTCTGGGTTTTTTTTTTTTTTTTAACAATCTCTTAAAAATGTAGGTAGCCTTCAAAAAGATACACACATTCTAAAAAATGTGCAGGTTTCGACTTCTTCTTCTCACTGATTTTATTCACCAGTAGATTCAGATGATTATTTTTACTATTTAGAATAACAAATAAGAAATAAGACTAGATATTGAAGCTTCGTGTTTCTTCTGTGTCAGCGGACCCAAACTCCGACTCAGTCCGTCTGATTGAGGAGAGCCCTACGGAAGCCCTAAAGGACCAGTTCAGCTACAGAGACTCTACTCTCAGCACTCGCTTCATCAACTACATCAAGGTAAGAACTGACACAGTGGCGCTCTGGTCCTACGCTCCTGACGTCTGTGCTTTGCTTTTAATGGAGCCTTAACTGTGCTGTCATGTTCCTTAAAAGTGTCAGGTGATTTGTCATGAAAGGCTTCAGTGCAGCATTTAAAGAGACGGTGTGGAGACTCAGCTGTAACCAAATAAGGACTAAACTCAAAACAAGTGAATATGACAAAGAGCTGAGGAGCCTGATGAGCTGCTGTTGAATTCACTTGCAGTTCCATCACAGGACTGACCTGATTAACTGAGCCAAACTTCATGTACTTCATTTCTATCAACAATAACATGGTGCTTGCCTGGTTAATAGTAGAGCTCCACACATATATCGGTCTGCCCATATTGACTTATCACAGATATATCAGTATATGTGTATATGTTGGCCAATGTGCCAATATTTTAATTTCTCTAAAGTTCTATTGGCAGCATTTTATATATATATATATGATTTGAAATATACATACGTTTTTTACCCCCATTTAAAAAAAATAGTTATTGATATTTATTAAATGATCAGTGAAATGTACTCTTTTTGTTTACTGATGTCACTTAATTAACAATAAAGTTTATTCCCAAACTGTAAAATATGTCTCAATTACACAAGTGATAACCACATTTGGATCATTGAGAGAGAGAGAAAAAAAAAAAGTTGTATTCATGTATATATTCTGTAAGTATAGTGGCTTATATATCGATATCGGAATTGTTTTACTTCATAATATTGGTATCCACATCGGCCCCAAAAATCCAGTATCGGTGTGGCTCTGCTTAATAGGGAAATCTGGGAACATGTGACATCACTCTAAATAAATCAGATGATCAGACAGGTTGGAAACAAAGTGAACAGTATAATTATCACACTTTACAGACTACCATACTTAACCCTTTTGTGTTTACTTTGAGTTTGATCTCCAAATAAATAGTTTTATATCATTTGCTGATAAACTATTAGTTTGTTTCCAACCAGTCTGATTGTCTGACATCATCATGCTTTCAGATTTCAGCCATTAATTACTGATTGGACAGATTCAATAAACTACAAAAATAAGACCCAAGTTTTATTAAAATGGAATGTTTCATAAAAGGTTATGTTTCTGAATTAAACTCAAATTCAGATGATCCTTGCAGAAATGATAAACAGTGATGTTGCTTCATTCCAGTTATCTATTTTTGTAAGCGTCTGTGAGAAACAAGGATAGTCAGATGTTACACTGTCCTTATTGTTGTGTGTACCAGTGGAAAGCGGTAATGTCTCTGTCTGCTGGTCATGTGACGGCTACAGCTGATGCTGATGTGTGTGTGTGTGTGTGTGTGTCTGTGTGCAGGGGCGGACAGCAGCAGACTTTGACGAGCCCCTCAGGATAGAAGAAGACTCACACTGGCCAACAGAACAAAGGTAAGATCATTTATCTGTCTGCCTGTTAAACAGAAGCAAACTTCATATCCTGTATTTAATATACTGAAATATTTCCTAGAGAACCAACACTGAATTGATTTACTGATAATTGCAATACTTAAATGATTGTGTGTTATGTGTTTGGGGTTACAGGTCAAAAGTTACAGGGGGCACAGAGCTCCACATCGACATGATCAACCAGCTGAAGGAAGCTGTGGAGCTGCTGCAGGACCCCAGCAGGTGAGCACCAGTCTGTAATCTAAACATTACAACATAACAGAGTGGCTGGTTTACACACCAAAAACAAATCATCAGATTTTTAGCTTAAAGTCTAACTCTGCCATAAATGTAGTGAAAATCCGTTAAAAAGCTTTGATGATAATCTGCCTCTTAACAGACAGAATACAAATGTTTGCCAGTTATTATTATTATTGTGTGTGTGTGTGTGTGTCAGAGTCAACATGGAGCAGGACGATCTGTCTGGAGTGCAGCTCTACCCAGTGGAGATGGTCACAGTGGATGAGTCACTCAAGTAAGACCCTATGTTCCTCTGTGCTTTACCATGTGCTAACTAAGGTTATATGGTGGCAAAGGAAAGTACTCATTTCTGATTGGCCGGCAGGGTTGGGCTTAAAATGTACATCAGAACACTTCAAACTGTTCTGATCAACAGTTCATTCACTGCTCTCAGTCGATGCTCATGTTGTGTGTGTGTGTGTGTGTGTGTGTGTGTGTGTGTGTGTGTGTGTGTGTGTGTGTGTGTGTGTGTGTGTGTGTGTGTGTGTGTGTGTGTGTGTGTGTGTGTGTGTGTGTGTGTGTGTGTGTGTGTGTGTGTAGGTAGGTGTGGGTGTGTGTGTGTGTGTGTGTTTGTGTTGTGTTACAGTACTGCAACTATCCAATTGTGGCCTACCTTAAAAAAACAATTGGGTGCAGTTTTTAAAATGCAAATGGGAATTCTGGCATGGGTGGAGGCTTTGACCTGTGCTTGTGGTGCATAGGATTACGGGTTAGGGGGCTTTTGGGTTAATCGTCGATGTGCATGTTGTCACTGCTGCTTTGAATGCAAAGTCAATTGTATCCTCACATTATCTTTCTTCATTTCTCTCTCTCCGTCTCGTCAGCGGGCAGGACAGTGATGAAGGCGCCACAACACCAAAGGTACACCGTGCAAAAACTTTAGAACTGATCTTACTTGGAGTCAACAGCACAGAACAGCATGTTGTCATCAGCATACAGTATAATAATCCAAACCAATTGCAATATGACCATAAAAAACAGCACTTACTTTATAATTTAACATAAGTGGGTTAGCCTGTGCTCCTGTCTGAGACTTTCAGAGAGGTGTACACCGTTTCTGGATCAACACTTTAAAGAAAAATAAGAATGATGTGATCTACAGTTTGTGTCCATAACACATAACACATGTAATCAATTGAGGAACTTTCGAGTTTGTCGTGTGTGCGCAACTTTTGCTTGTTGCCTGAGCTCAAAATGTCACATCTATAACTAATAATGATTTCAGTGTCAAATAATCTTTTAATTAATCAATGAATTATTTAGTCTACACACTATCAAACAATAACAAATGTCCACCGCATGTTAGCAGAGCCCAAACGGATCATTTAACTGCTTGTGTGTTCTGGGTCAACACCCAACAAAACTACATTCATTCAATTTACAAAAAGCATCTGCGTGTATTGCTGTCTGCTAATGTGTACTTTTTCATACTTCCACTTGGGGGCACCAGAGTTGAACGTTTTCAAATCCTGCACATAGTGGCTTTAAATCTAGTAGCTCTAGTATACTTAAGTACATTTTCCTTGATTGAGTGCATTTGCGTGATAGAGTTCCAGTGGGTCCTGACTTATTTTGTGTTGTTGTTTTCCTTGGGAATATAAAGTAAAGCCTATAAGTATGTAAGTAAGAGCAAATATATAAGTTACTTTAAAGCCTAAACGTCTGATGCGTTCTATAGAAGCACTTGGAGGGAGGTGGCTATGAGTTCCAGAAGAAGAGACAGATGATTCTAGAGAAGGCCAGATTTGAGGCCCAGCTTGCATGCCAGGAGTATGAATGGCATATGTCAATCAAGGTAAACATAGCACCAAACCACTGGATGTAGGCTCTGTCCCGTTCCCGCCCCTCAGAGTGAATGTCTACGCTGTCCTCACTCGTGTCTCCCAGTAAACTGATGGTCTTTTTACTTGTGTGTCTGTTTGCTGTGAGTTGCGTGTCATTAGACATAACTAATCCTCGCTGAGCTTTCACATGTGTCACATTTCATCCGGCAGCAAGTTACACATGTGAACCGAGTGGGAAAATGTGGTTATTGCTACACGTCAGTTCAACTATTTCACCAGTCATTAGAAATAATGAATCTGTTGGAATGAAGTCACTTTTTATGAAGCCGTCTTGAGTGGACAGTGGAAAAAACTAGTGGCTGGTGAAGTGACAGTTTCCTGTCCTGCATGTCAGTGTGTGAAGAGTCTGCAGAAACAGCTGCACTGTGAAGTCAGTGAGTTTGAGCCCTGTTTGTTTCAAGGAAACTAGTAATGTCTACAATTAGATTGGAGTTTTATGAATTTCACTTGAGTTAACAAATAATGGGGAATTTTTATGTTTTTTGCCTTGTATTGTTTTGTTGTGTTTTTTTGTTTTTTATTGCACTCCCAAATATTCTAACATTGGCAGAAATGTTCCTCATGCTGAACTAACAGATAGATATAAAACTTCAACCATTAAAGGGTAAGGGTTAGTTTATCATTTTTGAGGAATAGTTAAAGCGCTTAATACCTTTTGGACAGAGCTAGGCTGGCTGCCCCCCCCCCCCTGTTGCCAGTCCTTATGCTAAGCTAGGCTAACCACATCCTGAGTCCAGGTCCGTATATATAACACACAGACTTGAAATTGATACCGATCCTCCCATACAATGCTTGTAAAGCAAGTTAGCCTACTTTACAAAGTAGGCTGCTCATTTTAATATTATCCAGAGCTGGTAAATGGTTGGTTCTGCTGAAGTGAGCTCAGTAAATATTACTGGCATCAGTGTTTAACAGAAACAAACAGAGTGAAGAGTGTGTACGTTCAAAAACCAGAACGAGAACGAGACCCCTTTGCTAATTGGTCTCACAATGCTCTGAAGTAAAAGAACGCACACACACACAGACTTAGACAAAAAACTCGGACACACGCGAAAGCAACCACACACATGAGATCCATGATCTGGACTGGCTGACCTCGAGAGCTTAAAGACTGATTCTAAACCAACAAAACCAGGATAACCTCAGTGACAAACAGTCATTTAGAGTCCTTACTCTCCTCTGTTAGTTTGTTCAGGATGACCAGCTGGCCTTTAAGTTAAATAAACCCTTCTGCAAGATGCTGAATCCCTACTAATATCCTGACCCTGCATTTGTACCTGGTATTAACATGGAGAGTGATTAACATTAACATGTTTCCTGATATGCATATACAAATTGGAGGGTTATACCAGGTGGAAATGGGATCCAAGACATAAGGAGGATCATTTCTTAATTTACTTTGATCACACAGTCTTAATGAAAATGTGTACCTCTGAGATTCCTGTTAGATTGCAGGTCTGTACAATGCTGGCCTCTTACACAGAGCTCTGTCTCTGTCTCTGTCTCTGTCGGTTATATAAGCTGAATGATGGTTAAAGACGGAAGAGCGAGGGGATTGAGCGGAGCGTTCTTGTCTTTGAGCCAAGTTGGAGGTTAACTTTGGGTCACTGAACTGTTAAAATATCAAAGACTTTAAAACAGCAGCACAGGAGCGTTGTTGTTTCTGTGTAAGTTACAGTTCTGTGAGTCATGTGTCAGTCTGTGTCGTCGTTGCAAACTGTTCCCACATGAAGCATAAGACAGCACATCCAGAATCTGTTCTATCAATTCTACTTCACATGTACATCAATGAAATACTCACTGTATTGTTTCCATTTGTGTTGCCGCAGCGACATGACAGATCTCCAGCCAGTGCACTTCCATCCCTCTCCGGCCCGCCGTTTGGACTGAAGCCTCGTTCAGGTGAGTTAAAAGGACCAAAAGACTGTCTCAGATATCTGGACTACCAGACCCACCACATCCACATGATGACTGACTAGTTCAGTGGCTCACATGTTAATTAAGACTATTAACTGGATAAAAGTTGTTGGTGGTTAGGATGCTTTGGTACCAGTAAGACAGATGTTAGACCTTCAACTCTATATCAGTTATGTTAAGCTAAATATTTATTTTGCTACATGTGACAAATATTTGGGTGATAGGCAGTTTATTGGTTATTATAATTTCAAGAAGACATTTTTGGCTGTTTATTTTCCTTGAGTTAATTAGTTAGTTGTACTTTCATGTACACAACTGCAGAAGTAGACACAGGGGGTACAAGAACCCCTGGTTGGTAATCACAGCACCAGTTGATTCTGAACAGTGTAGAACTGTGCTGATGTGGTTTACTTCATGTGTCGGTTGCTCAGACATTCAACAATCTGTTGCTATACTTGTCAGAGAGGAGGAAGATGAAGGAAACCGGATTCATACACAGTTTCTATTTGTTGTGGTTAGTTTAAGGAAGGTGTCAGCGAACAAAAAACACTTAATTCCGAACAAGAACGTTTTTTCTGTTCAAGTCATCACTAGAATCCTCTCTTCTCTCTCACTGTATGTGACGTGGTTTGTATTGTTTTTTTTAAAGACCCTGAAAACATGTATAGGTCAGTGACAAATAAGGGTTTGAAAATATTAAAAACTAGTTTTAAAAGCAGCATCAAGTTTGTTAAAATGTACCTTTAGTATTTTTGTTGGTTTCAGTCATTTGAAATAACATTTGCACCATTTTTTTGCAAATGTTATCCAGACTGAATGCTCCTGAAAATGTTACTTCATTTTAAAATGTCAAATGAAAAGAAACATGTTTGGAGTATATCTACATTGCAATTTAAATGAGTTCTGTCAATACTGAGCAGGACATATCCTACAAAAAAACTTTTTTTTTCCTAAATAAGTTTAGACAAATAATGCAAAAAGTAGATTATATTTATTCCACATTTTAGTTCACATTTATTTTCCTGTATATAATCAGAGTTTTATGAAAAAATAGTGCTTACACCAACTGGACACTGGGTTGCATCACGTCATTGAGCCATATTATTGATGAGCCTCTTTATATGAGAGATGCAGGAAGACAACATAACCTGTTGAAAGCATACTGTTTATATTGTTTTTGTGTTTTGGTCTGACGTGAGCAGCACTCAGTTGGAATAAAGGGAGTTGATATGTTATTTTGCACCAATCACATCTGAATTTAAAATGATGACATCTCCTGTTAAAAATTGAATCTGAGCACTTAAATAATCCTGGTTACATGTGATGGCTGTCCAGGACCAAGCATGAATATCCTGGATCACAGCTAGCACAACAAGCTAATTGAGAGTTAGCTGCTAACATGAATGCAAATCAACCCCAAAGTGAACCAGCAGCTACATAGTCACTGCCTGTCTGCTGTCTTTTTTGGTGTGTTTTTGAGTCATAGCAAACTTCAGTCCCAATGCTTTCCTAGAGCTAGCAACCACCCAGCCTTTGTTTGCTTACTGTTACCAGTGTGCGAAATGTCGCTAACTGCTAATGAAGCTAACCTGATGCTAACAGCATGTCAGAGTGATGTGTAATGTGAAATGCCACTAATCTTTATTTTGTTTTTGTGCTGTCTTGTGTTATGTGTTGTCATCTCATGGTGTCCCAACTTGTGTCGTTTTTCCTCCTCTGGTTTACATGTTTCTCTTCATTTTTCTCTCTCACTGATCTTCTGGCATGATTTTTAATGTTAAATCATGAACTCATGTAACGTGACCTGCCTGCATGTGTGTTCCTTGCTTCACTTTGATCTCCTTGTTTTTTTATTCCCTGAACCTTCTCCTGGTAATATTGGTGTTTTTCGGGTGTATTCTCGTGGAATGAACTTTGCCTTGCTGTACCTGGTTCACCTTGGCGTCTCACCTTTCTCCACTACACACGCCACGCCCACTCCCTGCGTCTCTGACACCCCCCCCCCTCCCCCTTCCAACTTCCTGGTTGTAGCCCCCCCCTCGCTGCCTTGCTCGCCCCCTCCTTCCTGTCTCGACCCCTCCCTCCTCTCACAGGCCTCACCCCTCCATAGAGATACACATCGTAGCCATGACGACGGAGGCATTCACAGCCACGGCGGTAGGTTCCTGCTTTTCTCCCGCTAACAAGCCATGCAGGCTGCAGAGCCAGATCACACACACACCAGGCCCAAGACTCATGTCTACTGACAGTCTCTCTTTAAACCTTCACCCAGGGTCTGACAAGGTCTTCCTCAGTGGAAGGTCTGGGATGTGTTTCATTCAGAGTTTATCTCTAATCTTAATGTGTTCTTGTCCTCTGTGTCTTGTTTCTCTCATGGTTTTACATGGTGTTATGTGATGGTCTGAAGTTGTGGACTAACCCTTACTAGAGCTATGCTGCTAGCATGGCTGAAAACAGTAACTTTGGAAAATATATGGACAGAGTTATCAGTTGATTTGATGATTATCCACATCTGTATCAGCACGTGTTGGACAATCAGTAACAAGAACTTGTAGTACAGAAATGTCAAAGATCTGTGTGAGTTCAGAATCACAATCAATGTTATTGTCACTTCCAAAGAAGAGAGATGCAGTTCTCAAACCGATCAGTCATTTCCATTTCCATAAAGACAGACAAAGGACATATTTACAACATAAAAACATAAAATCATAAAAAGAGCAGCCTTTAAAAATAAAGTGAACTTATTGTGAACTTTCTATGACATCTTTCTTTTTGAATTGAGAAGTAGACTACTTGTAGCATGGCTTTTAAAGAAAGAAAAAGCAGATCCTTTAAAACTTTAAAATGTCATTTTTTAAACAAGCAGTATTTGTGTTAAGATTAGATAAAAATATAGTATATAGTTTTTAATTATGTATAGATCATTTTAGTTAATTGGTAGTTTAGTGTGTCATTACAGTGATTGGTACTTTCTTTACCTACTAAATTCTGTTCTCTTCAGTGTTCAATTCTTGTATTGAGCAGCTTTATGTGTCATATCTGTTCCCTCAGTGAGGCTGGTAGATCTCTGTTGTTAAAAAACTGTTAGAAACACATTAATAAGGCATATCGCTGCACTCAGAGACAAGTCCACAGTACACGGTGGGCTGCTGGTGCTCAGGAGGTAGAGCGGGTCATCCACCAATCAAAAGATCGGTGGTTGGATTCCCGGCTTCTCCAGTCCTTATGTCCTTGAGCAATCTCCAAATTGCTCCCAACATTGCTCCCCCATTGCGCCAAAGGTGTATGAATGTGTGTGAATGGTTAACTTCCATCTGATGAGCAGGTTGGCACCCTGCGTGGTAGCTCCTGTCATCAGTCTATCAATGTGTGTCAATGGGTGACATGTAGTGTAAACGCACTTTCAGTGGTCAAAAAGACTAGAAAAGTGCTGTATAAGTCCATTTACCGTTTACACAGGAACAGCAGGCTGTGGATACAAACACAGTACTTGTAAGAAGATCAGTTCATTGTCAGTTCGGCTCTGCACAAGAGATTTGTTGACAGTAAGCAAAATGTAGAAAATCAACAGCCACATCCTTCTAATAGCAGTCTGACAGCAGCACTAGCTCCATTTCATTTGCAGTCCATTGGCAACTTTATTGTGACTGACTTGCCGTCGAGTTTTCTCTCTGCTTCAGACCACATGTTGCCTCTTTCATTTGACTGCTGTGTGTGGTAGTAGATCAAATAGGAGCTTCACCACAGCTCAGCTTTCATCTCCAGATCCTCACGTATGTGTGGTGGCTGTAGACAAGCACACACACGGTAGATCTTACACTTACTCTGTGTGTGTGTGTGTGTGTGTGTGTGTGTGTGTGTGTGTGTGTGTGTGTGTGTGTGTGTGTGTGTGTGTGTGTGTGTGTGTGTGTGTGTGTGTGTGTGTGTGTGTGTGTGTGTGTGTGTGTGTGTTAATTACTGTAGCAGTGTGATCACACATACAGAAGCTGAAGCTCACCCAGATGTGTGTGTATAAATATTGTAGAAAGGAACAAACACAGGAGGAGTCCAAGCCCTGGAAGAGTCTTAAAAGGTCTGAAATGATCCAAATTCAAGGACTGTCTCAGCAGTTTGAGTGCTGCCCTGAATTTGAGGTTTATTTAAAAAAAATGTTAATCTGGTGAGAAAGTTTAATTTAGTTTGAGATTTAAAGGTCATTCTTGAACTTGGAAACAATGTTTGACAATTTCATCACAAAGTCAGTGTAGTAGCTGTTCTGGAGCTCTGATTGCATGGTCAGATCTTCATTAGAGATGGATTACTTTTGGGATTTTTTAATAACCATTTGGAGAAAAAAAAACATTAACACACTAGTACTGTAGCATCTTGATGCATGTTTGTGTCTAGAAAAGCAACAATTGAATGACCTACTCCATCCAGTGTGAGCTGCATGTACAGACACCAACTGATCCGAAGCTCAGAGGTTAAGAAGCTGACCATGAACCATACCACCAGCTTTGAGTCAGGCAGAGGACCTTTGTTTTTAGCCTGTGTGTGTGTGTGTGTGTGTGTGTGTGTGTGCGCGTGTGCCTGTGTGCCTGTGTGCGTGTGTGTGTGTGTGTGTGTGTGTGCATGTGTGTGCGTGCGTGTGCGTGTGCGTGTGTGTGTGCCTGTGTGTGTTTGTGTGCAGGCGCTACGTGTCTGGGTTTTGCCTGTACACATTTTGTGTGTGCGTATATTTTTAGCTCCTATATTTTTAGTGTTAATAATAGTCCCTAAAGGAGTATCCCACTTCCACCGGAACGGAGTCCAAGATTTTAGATGGATCACAGCAGTGTGTGTGTGTGTGTTTGTGTGTGTGGCCCCTCCCTTAGGCAAGCTGTGTTTCAGATGGTCCATAAAAGGCTCTGATATGTAACAGGAAGTTGCAGTGACTGTGAGCTGTTTAACTGTTCACACACTCAATATAATAACTTGTGACTGTTCAGCTTCTCACAGACACTTCACTCTCTAAACTGTGTCAGTCTTTAGGACATTTTAAATCTCTTGCTTCATTTCTCATGATCCTTCTGTTAATGTGTGAATCAAACACTACAGTTATGCTAATATGTTAACATGATATGTACAGCATGTGTTAATGTAAGCTAACATACCATTTGTGCATCGTATCTTTGCTCTCATTAGGTTAGCACGTAGTAAGAGTGTGTACAGGTCAGAGCAGCAAGTAATGCAGTAAAGTGTGTGTGTGTGTGTGTGTGTGTGTGTGTGTGTGTGTGTGTGTGTGTGTGTGTGTGTGTGTGTGTGTGTGTGTGTGTGTGTGTGAGAGAAACAGATGGAGCTGTTGGTAAACTACAGCAGCTGGCAAGCAAGCTAGTAACTTGCTAGCTAACTGGGAATATGCTAGCAGGAGCTAGAAATAATATGTAATCAAGCTAGTAGGGTAGCTAGCTGAGAAAATGTTCAGACACTTTATTTAAGTTATGTATTCGTTCCACTGACTTCTGTCACATAGCTGAAAGTCAAATGTCAAATGAATCAGTCAAAGTTGAACTCCACACACAACAGTAGGTGTCAGCAGTTCCACTAATGGCACTCATTCACTTGTTTGTTTAGTGGGTTTTCTGTATAAATGGTGCTCTGACTGGGCCCTTGTATTGAAAGCCATAATATTAGCCTAATGTTATTCAGCGTAGGGTTTACAGTGTTACTGCATCCCATAATAGTATCAGTGTTAGCATGGAATCTGCTGAGTATGCTTAAGTGATAACATTGAATCAGTGGTTTCCATCTTTATGAGCCATATTTTACCATCAACACACATGGATGTGAGATATGATAACAAACTAACACAAGCTTGCTAACAAACTGAGATGCAGAATATGAAATTCTTCAGTATATAAAATACTAATATAAGCATGCTAAAGTTAGCATTAGCTTCAGGGCAAAGCTTGGTCTAAAGCTTAGCAAGTTCATGTGAGATGTCTTTAAATGGTCGCCATTCACAGATCAATTCTTTTGGTCTCTCCTCTGGCTCCACCTGCAGGACACACATCAGCTTTATGTTGTGTCTCAATGGTTTATACAGTAAACTCTTTCTCTCTGGTGTTTAATTACATTACAGCCTCACAGGGCTTTTTTTTCCTTTTTAGTCAGTTTGCTGTTGCACTGATGAGAGCAGTGTTTCCTCTCAGTGATTTACACAAACCTTCTCTCACTGAAGCAGCACGTTGTGTGTTTCTGCATCAGAGCTTTAGTGTGATAAGATTATGACTAATGGTCCGTAATGGGTTCAGGCCTCAGGGAGAGTGACATCACCAAGAACTGAAACACTCACATCATCACTGCTCATGACCTCATTAACAACCAATCATCAGTATGCGTGTGTGTGTTTACATGTTGTGCATGTGATCCGACTTTGTGAGAGTAGAATAACGTGGTCAATGAATGAATGGTTATATATGTGACTACTTGTGTCTATGTCCGTGTCTAACACAATCATTCACAGTCTTAGCATGTTAGCCTGTGTGTGTGTGTGTGTGCGTGCGTGCGTGCGTGCGTGCGTGCGTGCGTGCGTGCGTGCGTGATTTTCATCCGGGATTTATTACAGGAATGTTTACCCCAAAGTTTGACCATATGTAGCCTTGAACAGCAGATAAAATACACTCTTATACATTTGCCTGGTGGAGCAAGGTGCTGATAAATGTAGCTGCCATTCCTGCCACAGTGAAGGTGAATGAAGAAGCGATTTAGCACATCATAAAGTGACAAATTAAGTTCAACAGACTTTGTGAATCAATGATAGTCTGGAGTGTTGAGGTGCTTAGTTGTAATGTCGTAATGATCAGGTATCATGGAAATTATTTTCTACCAAGCAGAAAAAAGTGACATCTGTTTATTATCAAGAGTAACTACAGTAGGACCCAGTTTCTGGAAATGTTTTTAAATGTCATTTTTGAATGGAGTTAACCTCCATTTATCTCCATTCTAAAGGTGATTGCAGACATCTCAGCTGTGTAGGTTTTGATTATGGCAGCAGAACAAAGTGCATGGCTCTATTTCAGTAGGGATTAAAAAATATTTTGTGATGAAGGTGAAGTGATCCTTGACTTCAACCAGCAGAAGTGTAGAACAGAAATCACAAGTATGAATGAGAAGCAGGTGGCTGTGTTGTCTAGATAGTGTATAAAGCTTTCAAAATTGGGATTGAATCACTTTTTTGTCTTTTTTATGGAGTAATTTCATTATAAAGTGAAAACACTTGGATGTATTTCCCCTCAGCTGCAGTTCTGAGTTGAATTACACCACACTATGGGAAATATTCTAACCCACCTGCCCACATCCCTGTTTTTTTTTTTGTTTTTTTTTAAACTAAAAAGAAAACAACACACTGAAACGCTGATCAAAGTTACATTTTTGTTTTGTTTTCTTGCCATAACAAAAGTTAAAATGTGATGAGTTGCATCACGAAATGAGGCATGAAAATAAAGTATACGTTTTCGAATATAAAGATGAGTGTGACCTTAGTGGGTCCAACTACAGACAAATGAGTCCCAATAATAGTGATGAATACATATTTCATGATGCACAATATAAAGCAAGATTCATGAATGTGTGTGAATAAATCATTGGGACCATAAATGGATGCATGGTCCATGTGGTGAAAGCTGATTCTGTTTGTTTATCAGTAAACACATCAGTCACTGACATTGGAACCTGTTTCTATTCAGCAGTAGGAGCATATTATTGAGAGGTGCAGTTTACACAAACACCAAACAAATCTCATGAATCTCAGAATAGAAATAAACATTTAGTACCGTGAGAAAGATTTCTCTTTCTCACACTCAACACAGACAAGCTGACTGAGCCAGATCAGACATATGATCTGTGAGTGGTACTGTGGTACTGTAGACAGAGTGTGTTGGTGTAGCATCTGTTGCAACAAACAGTAACCATAGTAACAGAGAGATGGTTTACACGGGAAATATAAAATCAGCAATGTAAAATGAGCTGATCCATCTCTGTTATCATCAATCTCAAACACAGTGTCCTAATCAGACCAGCTCTCTGTCACTGTGTCACAGTTCCACACCACATACCAACTATACAGTATATTTATACCATTTTTTCCCCAGTATTTTTCCCATTCTTACTTTTCCTTTTATGATCTCCACAATGTTTTCCAACATAACAACACAGGAGAAATGATATTATAGGTTTATGTTACAGCCATCAGTTTGAATTATTTTCTCTGTTTCTCTTGTTTTTACCATATAGCTCAACATCCAACAACCTCACAGAGCAGCTAGTAGACTCTCAGCCTTGTTTCTGTCAGTTTGGCTCCACAGGTGGCTGTAAATACTACGATACCCATGAGCCTCTGCTGGCACTGTAGCCAGAGGAGCAAATCAGAGCGACTAGTTGTACTTTTCTAACAGTGCCCAGCTGTGAAGTGCTGCACTGGAACATGAACATGCAACCACAACTATTTGGCAGCACAAGAAAGAGTTTGAGTTATGTCTTTAACAAACTGCTGTCCAACTGCGGGATGATCATACACATTACTGCCAGTCTTTACCGAGCGGACAGCGGAACATCTTTGGTTCGGTCTGAAAACTGCTGACCAGGTCACTTTGTGTGAGTGCGGGAATGTGTGAACAAGTTGAAAGCTAGGAGTGGTTTATTTGTGGGAAAAGATGATAGAAGGACCCATACACCCTCAAGCAGGGTTTTTCAAAATACACACTAATCTCTTTTATTAATAACCCGTCAGTGGAAGAGACACAGAAAGAAAATGCTGCAGGCTCGATGTGAGCAGATGACAGCGACACAGAGACGCATTTAGAGAGAAGAGTAAAAAAAAAGATGAGGAGGAGGGGGCGTTCAGTAGCTTGTAAAAAGACTTGACCCAGAAGATAAAAAAAGGAGAGATAAAGCGATGTCATCATTATCTTTCTCTTTCTCCTTTCTCCACACACACTGCAGGATTATACAAACATCTCATTACTCAGTCTTTTGTCATGTTTGAGTCTCTGACATACCTGCAGGTGCATGTTATCACACTCTCTGCTCCTGTTGGCTCACAAATACATTTCATACAACCTGAGACCCATAGCAATTTAAAGGGCCAGTTCACTCATATCACACACACAACACACACACACACACACACACACACACACACACACACACACACACACACACACACACACACACACACACACACACACACACACACACACACACACACACACTCTCACACACACACACACACACACACACACACACACACACACACACACACACACACACACACACAGTTTAATAGGGAGCAGTACATTGAGTATTGTGCATGTGTAATTGTAATTAACTATCACATGTAAAGATTTCTATAGTGGGACTTTTACACATGCTACTGACTTTCTGGGGATGATAGATATGCTTCTTTTTGCTATGTATTTGTGTGAACTGTCCCTTTAACCCAGAATTGGTAGGGGTCATGTGTTTGGGCTCTCAGGGGTTCAGGTCACAGTTTAAATGTCTATAGTGAATGTCACACACACAAAGTCAAGCTGTCATCATTATACAGTCTGAGCTGCACTGCCTGCAGCTGTATTTGACTAGTGATTATTTATTATTTAACCAGTTTAGAGTTCAGTAGCTCTACAGTCACCTCCATTAGTTTTATTAACCAACACAATTCTAAGATATTTCAATGAATACATGTAAAATTATATTGTATATTATTTAAGAAATTATGTATAGGTAGTATATTCAGTGGAGAATCAGAAATCAGATAGATAGATAGATAGATAGATAGATAGATAGATAGATAGATAGATAGATAGGTAGATAGATAGATAGATAGATAGATAGATAGATAGATAGATAGATAGATAGATAGATAGATAGATAGATAGATAGATAGATAGATAGATAGATAGATAGATAGACAGATAGATAGATAGATAGATAGATAGATAGACAGACAGACAGACAGACAGACAGATAGATAGATCTAGTGATGATATTGTTGTAAAAATGTATATATGAATACGTTTTTTCTGTAGAAAATGTAGAATTTAGATTTTCTGTTTTTCCAGTATAGGCATTTTTTTTGTGAGAAGAAAATGACGTTTGTGATTTAAGACATCTGCCGAGCTGTGAGGACAGTTAGCTGTAGAGACTGCAGTGTGTAGTCCTCCTGTCCTTTGTCCTACTGTCTTCTGCTCCTCACAGCAGGAGATAAACCCACTGCAGGTACTCTTTAGCTCCCTCCTGTGGCTGCTCAGTGCAAACACACAGACACAAGCTCTGTTCAGCTTCATTTAAGCTGTTCAGGGCAGATTTAAGCAGAAAATAGGACAGTGAGGAGCTGAGTGATTCACCTCTCAGTAGTGTGTGTGTGTGTGTGTGTGTGTGTGTGTGTGTGTGTGTGTGTGTGTGTGTGTGTGTGTGTGTGTGTGTGTGTGTGTGTGTGTGTGTGTGTGTGTGTGTGTGTGTTGTGGTTCAGTGTGTGAAGAGGCCAAACATGTTTCCCACTCAGCGCCCTCCTACACACTGCGCTTCTCTGTGACTCATTTATATGTGACTGAATCTTGTTCTGATTCTGCATATTAATTCACATTCCTGTCCACTTCTTCTGATTCATATCATTTCATTCAAGTGATGGTGAGTGGGGACAATTTGAAGTAGAATTGATAAAGAGTCAACAACAGCTGTAATGTTTCTATATAAATACTCATATTCCCCACAGAAGGTGTCTCATTTCCATCCTGCTGCATGTATGTACTTTATGTACTTATACCTAGAGGGATATTGATTTTATAACCACATAAAGAAATCGTCCACACATGAATGTGTAAAAGTCAGTGTTCAGTGTGCTGCTCAGCGGGCTGTTAGAACGCAGCAGTGAACTCTCTTCACATGACCGCTCCTGTGACAGAGCTAGAGCTAAAAGTGCACTGAGCCCTGACTGCATGAGTGCATGTGAATGTCCTGCTTACGTAAGCTTCCTACATCTTTTATGGCAGAAAGGCTTTATTTTTCTGTGTCAGTGAGTATGTGAGTACAGATGTGGATGAACAGAGGGTCACTTCATCACAGTGAAGATGTGTGCACTTAGCTTCTGGCTGATGTGAGCTGCTTTTGTCCACCTCCATTCATTTCTTTACAAATCACCATGTATTTTGAGATGTCATCATCATCATCATCATCATCATTATAACTGTAAACTGCATATGTGCAGTTGTACAGTGGAAAGCTTCACAGGTATAGCAGCTTGAACCACTGTGAAGCTTTAGGAGAGATGTTTCAGGTGATCACAGGTCAGTGTAGTCAGCCTGATGATACCTAAAGTTATTAAATGAAATCAACCCACTTATTGTAACTCCAGTCTGTCAGTATGAATTAAAGCCGGTATTGTGAAAAGACAG
This sequence comes from Scomber scombrus, assembly GCF_963691925.1. Classification (NCBI taxonomy): domain Eukaryota; kingdom Metazoa; phylum Chordata; class Actinopteri; order Scombriformes; family Scombridae; genus Scomber; species Scomber scombrus. Next base: position 1,443,761 of record NC_084982.1, on the reverse strand, counting down.
TGTGTGTGTGTGTGTTTGTATGTTTCAGCTGCATCTCTGTATAGTTCCAGCATCTGTTTCCATGTGAACTTGTGATTTGTATCAAACTGAGCTGCTGCCATCACAAAGATCTTGAAATAGTGGTGATGTCTTATCTCCAGGAGCAGCTGGTCAAACTCTGCTCACCAAGTCATGAACTGTTTTTTATTGTTTCAGAAATGTCGCTGTGGTTCTTGTAATGAGTTCCAGGCCTGGCTGGGTTACATGTAGACATGTGTTGTGTTCACGCTGTCTCAGACTAACGCTGCTTTCTTCTCCTGCTCTGTTGTGTGTGTGTGTGTGTGTGTGTGTGTGTGTGTGTGTGTGTGTGTGTGTGTGTGTGTGTGTGTGTGTGTGTGTGTGTGTGTGTGTGTGTGTGTGTGTGTGTGTTGTGTGTGTGTGTGTGTGTGTGTGTGACCTGCAGTGTTCCTGCGGAGCCACAAGAGTCTGGAGTCTGTGGATCCTCAGTTCACCATGAGGAGAAAGATGGAGCAGCTGCGAGAGGAGCTGGAGCTCATGGAGCAGCTCAGAGACGTGAGACACTCTTACCTCATGATTTATTCAGAGACTATTTAACCACCTTCTGTCTATCATTCCTATAGTTAATAATAATACTTTATTAACTCTATTATATTAACACAAAAGATGGACACAGAATATCATCATATTTGCATACATACAGACAACAAAAGTAAAGACAGTGGGGAGGTTACACATAAATCTGTTTTGACACTTTTTTCTGTTTGCACAGTAAGTGATCACAGTGAGAGACCAATTAAAAAAGGGAGAAATACTTTATTGTTGGAGTATTTATATTTGTGGATATTTAATGAAATGATTAAAAAAAACCTCTGGTAAAACATATGGAGTAGAATGTGTCCTTATCATGCCTGCTGTGGTGAAAGAAAGCAAAGATATTCCCATCTAATTACATAAAAGCATGATGCATGCAGTAAGTTCCAGATGCAGAGGGTTGTGACACATGTTGTAAATAAATCTTTGGTTATACCAAACTCACCTGAAAGACAACATCCACATTAAATATCATCATATCATCATTAGCCAAACTGTACTAGTGTGTAAGAATTTGACTGGCATCTAGTGGTGAGGGTGCAGACTGCAACCAACTGAATACCCATCCCCTCCTCCTTCCCTTCCATGTATGTAGGAAAAACATGAAATTCTCTCTCTATAGCCAGAGTTTGGTTTGTCCGTTCTGGGCTACTGTAGAAACATGGTGGTTCAACATGGCAGCCTCTGTGGAAGAGGACCTGCTTCTTATGTAAATATAAAGGGGTCATTCTGAGATAATGAAAATACAACAGCTATTATTTTCAGGTGAATATACACTGATTAAAACATACTTATGTGAATGTTTTATTCCAGTTCTGTTCAACTAGATGCCAGTCAATTCTACACACTGCACCTTTAAAGGGCCGTCCACACTGAGCACTATAACTATAACTATAATGACAACGATGTGAGCGTCCACACTGAGAACTATAACATCCTGTAAACACTGTGGGCTCCAGCTGTGTCTGCAGCTAATTATTGATGAGCTGTTACTGCTGTAAGTTGTACGGAGAAATGAAAAGAAAAGCAGCAGAGTTCAGAGGTGTGTGCTGATTCAGTGTGTTGATCAGAAGGATTTCAGACACTAGTTGCTGTGATGTTTCAGTATTTACAGACCAAACTGACACGCAGCAGATGTTGAAGCTCTGTATGTAAAAGTGCACCGCTGCAGCAGTGACACACAGTATGAGCACAGATTTTTTTTTAACATTATAATAGATGGTAAATGGACTAAATGGACTGTACTTATATAGTGCTTTTCTAGTCGTTATGATCACTCAAAGCACTTTTACACTACATGTCACATTCAACCATTCACACAGATTCATACACTGATGACAGGAGCTACCACACAAGGTGCCAACCTGCTCATCAGGAGGAGACTAACCATTCATAAACACATTCATATACCGTTGGCACAGCAATCAAGAGCAATTTGGGGTTAAGTATCTTGCCCAAGGACACATGGACATGTGGACTGGAGGAACCGGGAATCAAACCATCAATCTTCCAATTGGTGAACGACCGCTCTCAATCCTGAGCCACAGCCGCCCCACCACTGTAAAAAATAGTCATTTCTTACTGAGAGTGAGACCAGTGCAGTGCTGTATACTGTCAGTATGTAGTGTGGTAGGAACACAGCAGTCACACACACATGTGTATATATAGTTGTAACCAGTCCCTGTCTCTCCTCAGAGCATCGAGAGCAGACTGAAGGTGGTTCTTCCTGAAGACCTCGGCTCGTCTCTGATGGACGGTGTCGTGCTCTGCCATCTGGCCAACCACATTCGCCCGCGATCTGTCGCCAGCATTCACGTTCCCTCACCTGCAGTGGTACGCCTCAGACAGCCAATCACGACCTTTGACCCCCCCCCTCCCCCCCGAGATGAATATTCATGATACTCTGCAACCTGCGCACATAACATTTTCAGTGCAGAGCATCTGTCATCTGTTTTAATCTCTGAACTCAACTTTTCTCTGATATAAAACAAGTTGCTCTCACAAACAGTGATGAAATGAAGTTGAATGTGTGTGACTTTGTGCTTCCAGCCCAAACTCAGCATGGCCAAGTGTCGGAGAAATGTGGAGAACTTCCTGGACGCGTGCAGGAAGATAGGAGTGCCAGAGGTAAGACATGGTCCTTTGTACCACTGTACTGCTGTGAAAACAGTGACCCCCCCCCCCCCCCCCCCTCTGAACTGGGGTCCATTTTCAAGTTTTTACTGTGAGGTTGCTGCTGAACCATGTTCTGCAAGTCAGTCCAGAGATTTGAACTAGCAACCTCCAACCTGAAAACCCCCTGTTCATCAGAGAAACCCCCCTCCCTCCTCTTCTCCCCTAAAATATCAGCTGAAATCATCAGCATGGTTTCAGTTTAGCTTCAGTGAGCTAACAAATCAAATACATACTGTATTATGTAGAAAGAAGTGTGAAGGTGTCCTGCAAACAGCTCAGTCCCTTTTACCTTACATTTCCTGGATGTGAGAGAAAGAATCCGTACACAACATGTGCAGCTTGCATTATCTTATGATTGATATCAGTAAGAGATGTGAAAACTGAAGTCGGAGCTTTTGCAGGACACTGATGACGACACTAAACTGTGAAGCAGGTCTGGGAGGAAGGCTGATGGTCCAATTCTCAACCCTTTAGTCATGTGTTCCCCCTAAAATCAGGATTCCTTATCAGAGAACTTTTTAACATCAAATGATAGTTTGATTCTAATCTTTTCCAGTGTAACATACTCCAGTGAAATCTCTATGTCCAAAGAGAAGCTGGAGAGCCACTCTGCCTTCTTCTCAGTACTTGTTCTTACCTGCCTCCTTTTTGTTCTCATTGCTTTTTAAACTGGGTCGTTAATGTCTACATTTAATGCTGACTCATCACCGCTGTCATCGCTGCCTGTGGCTACCAGCTTCCTCCATCATGACAGGAGTCCATCAGATCAGCGGCTTCATTCTGAGCTGACTGAGCCGCTCTTGGTTTAGTGTGTGTGTGTGTGTGTGTGTGTGTGTGTGTGTGTGTGTGTGTGTGTGTGTGTGTGTGTGTGTGTGTGTGTGTGTGTGTGTGTGTGTGTGTGTGTGTGTGTGTGTGTGTGTGTGAGAGAGAGAATGCATATATACAAGTTTAGATTTTACCCATCTTTTTTTAAATGTGTTCAAATCTTACATACAGTACGTAACACATGTGTCAGTGTGCAGTCTGAACATGGTGTCTCAGTTCAGAAATAGAATCTATTCAGTGTTCAGATGCTCTGACAGGTGGATTCTGGGAAATACAGCGGCAGGAGAGAGAGAGCTAAAGACAATAGCTGTGTCCCAATTCAGGGGCTGCATCCTTCGTAAGGAAGGCGACTCCTTCTGAGGAACCTCCGAAGGATGCATCAACCGTTGTTAAATGGGACGGTGTAGCCTTCTTTCCTGGTTGCGTCACCAGATGTTCCCGTCCTTACCATTACGTCACGATTTCTGAAGCCCAGGCCCGCAAAAGTAAGAGAGAAAGAACAAAGGAAGTAAAATAGTAGAAAGAAAGATTAAAAAATGATTGAGCCAGAGCAATTTTTGATTTTATTTTGAATCTTCCTTGTTCTGGAGGAAGAGGAGAAGCGGCTCTGACGGCTGCCGATTTTTTTTTCAGGATTGAGCAGCAGCGTGCAAAGCATCTTGGGATATGGGAGGCCGCGAAGGATAGTAGCGATGTGTCCTCCAAATAGAGGGAAAAGAAGTCGCATTTGAAGGGTGCATTTGAAGGGTGCATTTGAAGGAGCCTTTGAATTGGGACAGCCTTCACACAGCGTTGTGACGTAATCGGCCTTCAAATGCATCCTTCGAAGGATGCAGCCCCTGAATTGGGACACAGCTAATGTTAAATGTGCAACAGTGTTAATCAACATGAAGTGTTCTGTACAGTACAGAATCATCGTTCACAGCCAATAGGATGCCAGTTAAAGACAGAGAGGCATTTTAATTGGTTAAGAGGTGACTGATACATGTTGCTGACTGCTGCTTGTTGGGGCAATACTTTAATGTTATTGTTTATCATCTCTCTATATTATCAGCTCATCTGGTTTTAATACACTGGTATTATTATATACATTGGTCCTTAGTGAACATCTGTATTATATATATATTTACAGTTGCAGTGACATCATCATTAAAGCAGGAAAGTGAGTGATGGAAATGTAATATAAAAAGCTGAATGGTATGTTATTGAAGCATTTTGGGATTTTCATCATTCTGGATTTGAATGTAATTGTTTTATTTTATGTGTTTGTGTTATTTTGTATTTTTATATTTTATCTTTTAACACTTTAATGGTCCTGATCAGTAAACAGAGAAATGATTTACTTGCATTTCTTAGCTCCTTTGGGTATTAACATTAAAGAACGTTAAGTATGAGCAGTAAAAGTGCATTTTCAACAATCTGCACAGATTTGACTTCATTAAAGTGAAATAAAACCGACCACAGATCAGTCCTGCGGTTGTCAGTGAGTGATGATGTTACATGATTGGTCAGCTGGCCCAGTGTTGGAGTTTGGCTGTTGAATCAGAATCAGAGGACAGCAGTGTGAGCCGAGTGACTCTAACACTAGGATAAACGCTTTTTATTTCTCTGACGTTTTCACATCACAAACGATGAATAACAGCATTAAGACATAAGTCTTCCAGGTAAAACATGAGACTTGTGTAAGCTGTTCAGTTCAATGAGGTGCGCTTGATTTGACTGTAACTACAGTAACTGGGCGGAGATAAACCTCCTGAATTTGCACCCAAAATGTTGTCAGAACTTTCATTTATTTCCACCACAGCTTCCATGATCATCCACCGGGAAAGTGGCAGAAAAAAGGTACACAGAGATGTGAAGGAGAGCTCAGAGTTAAATCATCTCAAATAGAATCAGTCACACAAAACAAGGAACATTTATAAAGATGAATAAGTACATTTAAAAAAGAAATAAAAAATGAATGCTCATGTAACAGTAACCAGAAGTCTTTTGTAGAACTAGATCAGACTTGTTTAACTGAGTGGTGGTGGAACAGTCTTTTGGATGATGGATTCTCTTCTTATCGTCTCTATCGTTTCTATTCTCCTCCAGTGTGCACAACTATTATTGTGCTTCACTCAGTAGTACTTCCCTGAATTTACCTACAAGGAACATTTGAAATTCAAACTAATGTAATGATTGGAGTTATCAGAGTTGACAACAGTTTATCAAAAACTTTGTATTTCAATATTCTGGACACACTTCAGCTGAGTGTTAGAAATGGAAACAATGAAGACCATTAAAGGGTTAATATGTACATACAGAACAGTCTTTTGTTGAAGGTATTTTTTCTCTCTGGTTCTGAACCATGTCTCTGAACTGACTGGTTGACCTTTGACCTCCATCACTGCTGCTGCTGCTGCTTGCTGGCTTCTTCAAGTCTCTCCTGCGGCCTGAATGCACTACTGACAATGCCTCTGCAAGCTAATGTGCTAATAGCTTCTGCAAGCTTACGTGCTAATAGCTTCTGTAAGCTAACGTGCTAATAGCTTCTGTAAGCTAACGTGTTGGCTTGCCTGCACTGGCTCTCCCATCAGCCACTTCACTTCATTGTGGCGTACTTACTGGAGGAGAGGAGAGCTCACCTGTCAAACGGTGTCAAACTTATGTCTCAGTCCTCTCAGTAAGTGTGCCTGCTTGTTGCCATGGTAACCTATGTCTGCCTCGCCCCGCCTCACCTCACCAGCTTAAACTCTTTTCTGTGACCTTTGACCTCTGTGTCCATTGGTTAACCTCCTGCCTTTTCTTTCTCTTTTTACTTTCCGGCTGGATCGCACCATGTTCTCCTCCTCTCCTCTTTTCCTTTTCCTTTTCCTCTTCCTCTTCTCCTCTTCCTCTTTTCTCTACTCTTCCTCCTTTTTGATACCTCCTCCCTCATACATTTTGTCTTTTACTTTTCATATTTCTCTCAAACTGACTTTGAATCTTTGGTTTTGCTGCAATGGTTTGTTTCCTTCTCTCATCTTCATAACACACATTATCCTCTTCTTCTTCACCTCTCCTCTCCTTCGTCTCTCCTCCTCTTCCTCCTGGTTTTTGTTTCTTTCTTGTCTTTCATCCCTTCTCCTCTTTCCTCCTCTTCTTTTCTTACATCCTCCTCTCCCATGTTTGGGTTGTAAACATGTCACCTCCTCTTTCTTGCTTCAATTAACTCCACTTCTTTACCACCAACTTTGTTCCCTCCTTTTTCTACTCATTCCCTTGTTTACGCCTCCCATCTTCACTCCATCTTCATTATCCCTTTTAATGTCATTCATCCCTTACTCCTTTCTTACTTCCCTTATTTCTGTTTTTTCTATGCCTTCCCCCCTTCTTTCCTCTCGTTCATTTTCTCCTTCTTTGTTTCATTTCTTCCCTCCTACTCCCACCTTCCCGTTATTCTTTCTCCCCTTATTTGCATTTGTCCCTCCTTCCTCCTTCTTTTATTTTCCTCCTCTCTTCCTGATGGGGACACCAGTCTTCCCTCTGTTCCCCCTATGACATCACCCAGTGCCGCCTACAGCCGCTTCGCGCCACAGTTCAGGCGCTGGTTGGCTTGGATACAACCTCTCCGGACAGGAAACAGGAAGAGGCAATCTCAACTCCAAACCCCGCCTCCTCTGGGGTGTCAGAGACTCCCTTATTGGTTTCTGTTACCACTCAAACCCCGCCTCCAGCCTGGCAAATCTGGGACCTTATTGGCTCAAGCCTGGTTCACATCCTCTGCCTAGTTCTGCTGTTCGTGGCCTATAGTTGGAGCGAGCTGACGTAACCGTGACAACGGCCTCCCGTCAGTCACCTGACTGCCCCTCCCTCTTTATGCACAGGCTCCTCCTCTGTATTTTTGAAGTGTTGCATTCATGTCACATGGGAAAGATCACGCTCAAAATGAAACTTGATTATAGAGCGACTACACTCAATCATTTTTAGTAGTAAACGTCTCATATTATGTCATATTGCTCCACCATGTGACTAAAATTATTCCGTTGGTTGCAATCTTTAACTTTACCACTAGATGGCACTAAATCCTATACACTGCACCTTTAAAGTGTGTATTTTACACAAGTGAAAACCATCAAAAACAACTTCCCTCACATTTTATTTATCCCATTCAGAGCAAATAAAGTTAGATTATCTTAGAAGCAGACGTACCCATGTGATATGAACGCAGCATCAGCATGAGCCCATGCCTCTCTCCTTGCCTTGTAACCCTTGTTTGATTTTCTCTTCTTCTTGTTGCGTGTTTGGGGAATATCAGCTCAATGAAATGTTTTTGCCTTTGCAATAAATTTACACAGAAACTCTAAAGAGAAGCAGGAAACGTGGAGCAGAAGGTTACTTGAAGTGGCTGATGTCATCAGTGTTCATACAGCAGGGACGTTTAAGCGGTGCAGGGCTGAGGAGTTCCTGGATTTAAAAAGTTTAGAATCAAATTCTTGTTTTTCGTCACCCCTTGGAGCCATGATTATTCTGTTTGGTCCTGAAAAACAACAAAACACAATGATTGCAGTGTGTCCTTTAGAGAAACGAGAGACAGGTCTGCACATTGCAGCTCCCAATGCAGGTATTGGTCCAGCACCTGCTTTATTTGTCTTCTGGTTGTGTGCGTCCACCACCAACAACAACTTTTTTGAGTGTGTCCTTTAGAGACATTAACACCATGTGGGAAAACCCATTCAGTATGGATGTCTCCTCCCTTACAAAACAAATTCAGATTACTGATTGTTTATAGATGATTATTGTACAGTATTTAGCGGCCTGGTAGGCAACGATAGTATTTGTTTTGGTTGGCTCCAGTTAACTGTGGCAGAACTCTCCCAGCAGCTATTTGGTACCATCATGGAGGTCTAGTTGATAAAATGGCTCTCTGCACTTGTTTTTGTTTTTTGAATGATGTGATAAATATGTAGGTTACATGACAGCAGCTTTAAATGCACACTATTAAGTTGACCATTCTATGCTTCATTTACCAAGTCAGCATTAATGGCTAACAGTGTTGGGCAAGTTACTTCCAAAATGTAATATATTTTATATTACTAGTTACTTGCATTTGAAAGTAATAAGTTTCTTTACAATTTTACCTTCTGTGTAGAGTAATAAGTTACTCATTACTTTTTAGTTACTTTCACCAAAATAAACATTAAGGATAGGATGAAGGCGCGCAATATTTGTTGCTGTGCACTCTCTCCAGGTGTTTCTTGAAGTTACTTGTACTATTTTTAGCCGTAGACATTAGACAGTTCCCTCGGCCTCCCACCAACACATAAAGTCCACCTTACTGTGAGGTTCTTATCCTTTTCTGTGACTAATTCAAAATACTGCAAGTATAACTACTTAGAAAACGTTGAATTATCAGTTGTTGCCATCTTGCCATCTCCAAACTAAACCGTCTTCTTCTTCTGTTGATTTAAAACCGTCTTCTTCTCCTCTTTATTTACGGCTGTTGCGCCTGGGTTGTTTTTTGGAAACCTCCGTCTGTGAGATAGCTCGGATTGTAACGCGTTACCGGACTCAGTAACTGTAATAATATTACCAAAACATAGTTAGTAACACATTATATTACTCTGTTACTGCCTCAACGTAATATATTAACGCGTTACTTTTTCAACGCATTACCCCCAACACTGATGACTAATGATGCTCCCTGTACACTTTGTTGATACTTCAAGGTTTAAGGTCCAATTCAATCGTTCTTTTTTTTTCTTTAAAAAGAAGAAATTATGCAGCTTCCATACTAACCAACCAATGCAGATTACATAACATATGAATAAATAATCTGTATTTATATAGCACCTAGAGTCCCACTGATACAGGATTTTTGGGGACGATGCCAATACCAATATTAGAGAGCAAAACAATTCTGATATCAATATATTGGCAGATAATGTTATATATACAGTATATATACATAAACACATTCATGGTTCCCAGAGGTTGACTGGACCTGAATATAGTGATGCTGTCACTTTTCATCCACATTTGTCCTTCAGAGGGAACAATAGACTCCAGACATTCATAATCCCCAGACGATGAACTGTAATAACTTTGATCAGCTGACCTTTTATCTACTGCCATCAGCAGGTCAAATCATAATGTATGATCAAACACCTGCTAAACCAATGACATTCCTGTCCTCAGCTGTATGTTGTGTATAGTGCTAATTAGTAGCATGCTAACATAGTAAACTAACATGAAGAACATCATACCTGCTAAACACTGTGAGCATGTTAGCCTGCTCATGTTAACATTTAGCTCAAAGCACTGCTGTGCCTGAGTCCAGCACATGGGTGTATAAAGAAAAGTGGATACAGCGTTCATTCTTAGGAAAGTTGCTCAGTAGCACATGAAGCAAAACAGTTACTTCCTGCTATAAAGAAATACCTGGATGAAACCATACTGAGCATGCTCTATAGGCCTGATGCACCCATAGAGCATGCTCACTGGAGACTCCTGCTGGTCAAGACAGCTCACTTCTAGTTTAGCCCTCCAGCTAATTTGAATGTGGATAAAACAATTCAATCATGTGGCTCTTCTAGACTTTCCAAATGTGATCAGACCAAACAGATCAAACTCTGATCGTAAAATCAGTCGTTTCACGGAGATTGTGATGCTCCGAAAAATGTATCTGCTGATTTACAGACGTCTCTTTCACAATGTAAGTCTATGAAGAAAAGTCTTTTTAGGCCCAATAGCATCACGTGATGCTATTGGGTGATGCTAAATTTCCCAAAATTTCCCTGACAGTTCCCACTCAGAAATTTCAACTGGAATGCTCCCTTAAGTCAGATGTCTGACTCAGAAGGTTGGGAGAACCTCACCGACCCCGAGCTCAAAATCCAAGATAGCTGCCGTGTGCATCAACAGTGTGAAAATAAATATATACTGTTTATTAGCAGATTAAATCAGTGGTACACACAGCACTGCTCAACTTCTATCTGTGGACATGTTGCCATAGTGATTGTAAGCACAAAATACAGTTAAATGTGTTTTTATCAACTGGTATTGCTATCAGCGGCTAAACTAGCTACAACTGGTTTCCTGACTTTTAAACTGGAACGCTTCAAACTTAGGTGTGACGTCATTCCCAGCTCCAACTTCCAACTTCCGAGGTAAATGGAATGCAGCATAGGTTAAATTGGCTTCAATGCTTGGTGCTCTTCCTGTATCCAATTCTCTTTGTAAATCCATGGTACAGCCTCACAGAGCACAGCATGTCTGGAGACTCTTTTGCTTAAGAGGTTTAAGTTTCAACTTCATTCACATTACATTTACTTCATTTCCTGTAGAGAGAGTTGAATTATAGCAGCCGGTTGACTACAGATAGTCACTGTAATGCTGTCATTTATATGTAACCTACTAGATATATAACAACAACGTTCTCTTTTCAACATAACAAAAAGCAGAATCAGTGCTTACTGGCATCCTGATCACACAGAAATGAAACGTCTTCCAGTTATGTTTAAAACTGAAATGATGAGCAGTAGAAATGCTGCAGACCTCCAGAATGGCTGCCAGATGAACTGCAGCTCTTATCAGAGCTGGATGAAGTGTTCCACCTGCTGCCACATTGTTCTCATTCCACATCTTCTCCTGCTTACATCTCAATACCACATGTATAGTTTAACTATCAGAGTGACTGCAGTTAGTGACTTGACTGTTCATATTTCATGATGAGCACATGATTCCTCAGTGACACTATTAGTTCTTTTCCAGTATGAGATTGTAAAGAGTTGAGGAGTGAATGGAAACATTATGTCAGCAGTTATTCATCATTTCAATCACTTAAATATACTTTTATGTCTTAATTTAATCAAAACTGATTTAAAAAACTGGAATGTTGATTTATTATTTCTTTATTTCTCCTGTTCCAGCACTAAGTGAAATGATCTTTTACATTCACAGATTACTGTATCCTGATATGCAATGTGACTGTTTTTGGAGAATATTTGAAGGGCTATAGATACTAGATGAGTTTATGAAGTTATATATATATATTAGTCTTATTAAGCTGTTTATTTTAGAGGGTTTGATACATAGAGGAATCTGAACTTTAAGAATGTGGATGTTTGCTGTTCCCATGGCAACTTTATAATACATCCTAAAGCCTGGCCATGTAAGCTATGGAGTCATAATTCAGCCATGAAATAAGATATTACGTAATAAATAACCATTTAAAATAATAGATATGAGAGATATGAGCTTGACCGAGCTGAGGAGGAAGGGGGAGGGGCTGTGTGCGTGAGCAGTGATCGACAGCTGTCAGACACTCCATCGGACACCATCCTGGCTCTGATTGGTTCTTTTTGTCTGGTAGCGGTGGATTCTGGCAATTTGTCAATTTGCAGTAGGAGCAGTAGGTGGGGCTAAATGAGCCTGTTTTTTTTTGTTTTGTTTTTTACAGATTATTAGTTTCATGTAATGCTGTCTTTACATAGTGACAGTCTATCTAAGACTATCTAAGACTTACCAACTGCAGCTTTAAGTTATGATAAGATTATATTTCATAAAAATGAGTAAAGTATTTGATAATACTGGAAACATGTCATAACGATGGAAAACATTACATAATAATGGACTGAATTTAAAAAAAAATGTTTTATTATTTTAAATGGTGATTTGTTTCATAACTGAATTATGACTGAATTGAGACTCCATAGTAAGCAGCTGATTGGCTGTTGGATGGATATACAGAAAGTGAATGAATATGGATGCTTCACTTGTACTCAGTCTTACAGAAACAGACAGAACACTGACAGGTTGATATCAACATATCTGTTAACATGGATGACATCATTCATGTTAATCACTATTTATTCATTTTCTGTGAATTCACTCCTGCAGTAGCACTTCCAGATGATGATGTTTCCACTTCCTCTGCACACATTTGTAACATTGTGCTAATGTAGGTGGACTTCCTGTGTATGAGGAGATCATTTTTATGACTTGTGTATAATATTTGACAGTGTTAAAGAATGAGGCAATAAATGCAGTTTAGGGATGCTGTCTGTTCTACAGTGTCATTTTCTAAAGTGGAGTTATCAAGACTTAAAGCTCTGAGAGAAATACTAAAACATTTTGGGTTTATTTGATTCTTTTCTGTCATTTTAAATATGTCGACGTCTGCTAGTCACTGCACCCCACTCAGAGATAGTAACACCTCATTCTGAGCTTGACAGGTGGGCCTCCATTGTTGGAAATGAGGGAGAAAGGAGAGGTTCTACTTTAGCCAATCAGTCAGCAGTCAACCTGTTTGCCCCAGCCAATCAGGCAGCACCACCCAACATACCCACACACAGAGGAGAGGGAGAGAGATAGTATAACACCATGGGACATAACAGGCACATAAAACCATCAAATCATAACTTTGGTTTTAATGTTTGGACAGAGCCAGGCTAGTTGTTTCCTGTCTTTATGCTAAACTACGCTAACTTTCTCCTGGATGACACACTCTCACCTGAACAAGCATATTTCACAACATATCAGCGGTTTTCCCGACCGTGTCCAGAGCTCACTATCTTTGTAGTAAGTGGATGCTGAAGGACTGAGTCACTCTGGTCCTTTCAGGTTCTGTTACATGAGACAAAAACCTCCAATCCAGTGTTCACTTCCTGCTATGAAACTTAACTCATGTCCACTCTCTGCTGTCACATGCGGATTTCTTCATTTTTCTGAGTCCTGACTTCATGTATGATCACTTATTACAGCATGTTACTGACTGTCCACACGCAGGTCACATGACATCACCTGAGCCAGAGGTCTAAATAGTTTTTAAGGCAGTGCAGTGTAGTTGTTGTTGTTACTGCTCCTGAGAATGATACACAGGTCCTATTGTATCTGGATTTGTGTTGTTTTTTGGGGTTGTGGACCTGTGAAGACCTCTAGCACAAGGTATTGACTCATTGTACATGCAGACACAAAAACACAGAAACACAACTCACCTTCATAAACCACGTTTTTAAAATCCTGTGCCACCTTTTTTTTCTGCCTCTACGTCTGTTTTTCTTTCCTCTCTTCCTGTCCCATTCTCCTCCATCCTTCTGCTCCCTCTGACTCTGATCTCCCAGGACAGACTGTGTCTTCCTCACCACATCCTGGAGGAGAAAGGCATGGTGAAGGTGTGCGTCACGGTCCAGGCCCTGGTGGACGAGTTCTCCTCCTGACGTGAGCGGCGGAGGACGGGCGGAGCTTCCGCTAACTGACACGTATAACAAACACACACATGGATCAACACGCTGACTCGATTTCACACGACGCTACATCACACCTCTGTGGTCATTCTGCATCCTCTCTAGCAACACAGTGTTTTTATATTCACACATGCAGCATTGTTTTAAGGGAACTAAACTCCTAAAAGTGGACTGACTTACTCATTCAGAAATGGGAACATAATCATGGATTAATAACTTAATATAACAGCAAGCAGACAGATTGATGGAAGAGCCAAATATTTGACAGCTGATTTCTTCTTTTGTGTGTCAGCTGAAGGACATAAACACACCTCCACAGTTATTACCTTATCATTTAACTTTGATTCCTTTTTTTTTTTCTTTAGATATTCTTACACTGGTTGGTACCAGGGCCACTGCGTGTGCGTCTGTGTGTGTGTGTGTGTGTGTGTGTGTGTGTGTGTGTGTGTGTGTGTGTGTGTGTGTGTGTGTGTGTGTGTGTGTGTGTGTGTGTGTGTGTGTGTGTGTGTGTGTGTGTGTGTGTGTGTCTGTCTGTCTGTCTGTCTGTCTGTCTGTCTGTCTGTCTGTCTGTCTGTCTGTCTGTCTGTCTGTCTGTCTGTCTGTCTGTCTGTCTGTCTGTCTGTCTGTCTGTCTGTCTGTCTGTCTGTCTGTCTGTCTGTCTGTCTGTGTGTGTGTGTGTGTGTGTGTGGGTGTGTGTGTGTCTGTGTGTGTGTGTGTGTGTGTGATTTCTAGAATAAAGTCAGAATATTTTTGTGGAAAAATTTACAATATTATGAGAATAAAGAATTTTGAGATAAATATAGTAATATTATGAGAGAAGACATATATAGTATATATAAGAGAACATTCATTGTGTTCTGAGAAAGACAGAAAACTGGTAACAGTAATCATTTACAATGATTTAGTCTTTAGTCTTATAAAAAAGGTTCTGATTTGATTTGAATAATACATATAAATTCTGATATATTCTGATCATTAATGTTCATGAAATTACAGAATTAAAATTACAAAAAGGTTCCTTTATGATTAAATAGCTTTATATTTCATGCACAGTAACCACTTGGCTTCCCAGCTTCTCCCTTCTGCTCAAATATTGTGACTTTATTTTGGAAATCTCAGTTGTTTTGTGTAACAGTGGCTCTGATACTCATGCAGGGACATTTTAAAGATGCAGGATTTCATTTTAGATCAGCGGGCAGTGAAGCCTTTTTAGCATTCCTCGTCTCTTCATCTTTACATCACGCAGTCTGTGCACACTTCAGCATCTTTAACTCATTTCACAAAGCATCAGTCATCTATCTTCACATTTCTTTAGGTTTCAGGTGAGGTGTAACTTGACTGTGTGAGTGTTTTGCTTCCATTCTTGCACGTTTTTTTGCTCACACACCAAACTGTTCTAGTCTTAACATAGAGGGAGGCAACTTTTAACCACCATTTGTATTTAAATATAAAGATATTTATAATATAAAGAGAAGCTGAGCTAGGAGTTTGGGTTGTTGTACACATTCAAAAATGAAATATGGCAAAAGTATTTTTTTCTCTAATATATATTTTAGGTATAATTGTGTGTTTTCTAAAAAGTTTGAACTGACTGTGTGGAGCATGTCCCTGAACTGTGTGAGTCTGTATTAACCTGCCACTGTGTGTATCAGGCCTCTACACGTCATGATATTCACTGGTTGGGTTTTTTGTTGTTGTTTTGTTTTGTTTTTTTTTGAGGGGGGGGGGGGGGTTGCACTCTGCACTGTTCGTCACAGAGGGAAAAGAAGCATTTGTGAGCAGTTAATGTTCACTTTGCTAATGTGCCAAAACACACGTGATGCTGATGAAAAAACAGACAGGAAACAGCAGTAACACCCAGTCACTAATGTTAATGATACACTCCATGTAGTCTCACACTCCTGATTACCTGCTTTATTCACACTCTGATGTTAACATTGATCACACTCCATGAATGATCACCTCTGTGTTTGAGTTTAGATTTGAAGATGAGGCGGGTGCAGGGTTCAGGGTGCAGGGTGCAGGGTGCAGGGTGCAGGGTCAGTGACGATGACCTCTCATGCAACCACACCTCCAGAAAAGCTGACATCACCTGGGTCAAAGGCTGTTTCTGATTGGTTAGAAATAACAGCCACAGAGTTTAAAAAAACTCATAAATTTTCTATCCAGAGACGATCATTAGCTCGCTGCCTAGTGGACTGACATCGTCAGTTGTGTAGCAGACAGTTTGAAAGGAGCGAGCGCAGCAG